>NC_083657.1:1180459-1285459 GCF_963576545.1 Limanda limanda
TTTCTCTCCTCCCTCCCTCCCTCCCTCTCACTCTCTCTCTCTCTCTCCCTCTCTCTCACCCCCTCCCTCTCTCCCTCTCTCTCTCCCTCTCTCTCACCCCCTCCCTCCCTCTCTCCCTCTCTCTCTCTCCGCAGTGGCTTCGTCTTGCATGACCCGCCTCTCTCGCTCCCGCACCACCTCCCTCTCCTCCTCCTACTCCATGGACGGGTCTCGCTCTCGCTCTCGCACCCTCTCCCAGGGCTCGCAGGGCGGACAGATGCCGCCGAGCCCGTCCCAGACGATGGAGGTGTCCTGCTGAAGACATAGAGTTAGAGAGCGAGGGAGAGAGTGAGTGAGAAAGAGAAAGAGAAGAGGGTGATGGTGGAAGGAAGGGAAAGACAAAGCATTACAATAACACAGGAACAAGACGAGTGGGTTTCTTATTTGTCAGTAAACGACTCCCATCATTCCCCAGAAGAGAAGAGTAGGAGCGAAGGGAGGAAGAGGGAGGACGAGGGAGGAAGAGGGAGGGAAGAAGACGACAGGAAGTTGTCCTCCACTTTTTTGCACCAAACACACGTCCTTCTCCTCACACACCCCCCCCCCCCTTCCAGCTGAAAACAAGATGGATCGGGTGGTTCTATGATAAAAGTATAAGACGTGCAGGGAGATTAGAACCAAAGGGGGGGGCGTTGCTCTCTGCCTCCCCCTGCTGGAGCCTCTGTTTAGAGCCCTTTAATTCAAACTAGGACGTCGTCTGTAGCGACCACAAATCCTTCGCGTTCACTAATAATAATAATTCTGAAAACGGTGAATTGTTGTGGATCATATTGTCGATGATGATGAAGCTGATGATGACGATGTTATAGGAAAAAAATAACACATTTCTCTTTATTACGCAATGAATTTTAAAATAACATAGATAAAAAAAGATACTATAGAAGAGATACTTATAACAACAATGTGTGTCTTACTACTTTTTAAGCTAGTTTTTATCGTGTTATTTTTATTTCTTTGAATTTTATTTTCTTATTTGTAACGTGTGTTCCGCGAGGGGCCGAAGCTGCTGATTGGTTGCGTGGTAACAGCCAATGAGAGTCATTCGAGTGACTACTTCCTGCTTGACGCTGCCGGGTTGTTCGTGTCTTCCATTCGCCTCGTGCGTGAGCGAATTCTGTTTTCACTTTCGATCGGAGGACGGAAGTTTTTATTTTCCGGAAGTTCCTGAGCGGTTAATATTTTTCTTTTATATTCTGCTTACGAACTGCGTGGGTTTGTGTGAGAGTGTGTGTGTTGTGTTGATGGATGAACGTGTCGGCAAGTGTTTGTGCGCTAAAGCTAGCTAGCACCCTTTCGTTAAGAAGCATCTGCACTCCTGTTCTACCCACCAGGGGGCGTGACATCACCAAGTAGCGAGCGAGTCGGATATTGCATTGCAGTACCAGACGTGGCCAGATGGGATCACTGTGTTTGTCAACTGGGTTGTAACTTCTTAGCCTTGCCCGTGCATGGATACCTCCGAACAAACCCAGCTAGCCTCCTTGAGCTCCGTTAGCTCCAGTAAAGATAGGCTTTATTCAACCAGTAGGGTCGGAAGAGATGTGTGTGTGTGTGTGTAAGAAAGTAAATGTGAGGTGTGTGGAAGTGTGTGTGTTCGGTAAGCACAGTTAACGAAGAGGAGAAAAGGTCTTTTAGAGAAAAGAGACGGTTTATTGGGATTTTTTGGGGCCGAAGACAAAATGTCCCAACATCAATATCTTGGCTGATACATACTCAAAAATAAAATTGTCAGTAAATAAATGTCGTCATCAGAAACAACTTTTTACACCGTCTGAAAAAGGCCACATTCCCCCGAGATGTTATCGGCCAATCAACATGTCGCTCGGGCTCTGATAGAAAAGAGAATTGATCTGTTTTGAGACCAACTCAACATCCTGTGACTTTCCTGTTATTGACAATGAAACAGCGCGTTCACTGCCGTCACGCTCGGGAGACAAGACACAGAAATGCTGTCAAGTTATTTTTCTGTTGCGTGAACCGATCTGGAAAAGCAAATGTACTGCCAAAAGGAAAAATCCCCAAAATACTGAGATTAATCAAGGGGCAGAAAATGCTTTGAGACAAAATCGATTCCACGATCCTGATATCTCCCCAGGAAGCTTCTCACTGCCCTGTTTCCAAACACCAGAATCCTCCGAGCAAATGTGCTTTTTTTTAAACTTCTGTGCACGATGTCTTTGTTCCAGTTTCTTGTGAAGAAGCAGAATCATTGTTATGAGTCCGTTGTTTTTTGTTGTTTTTTTTAATTTAAAAACCTGTTTGATGAAGCAGATTCATGATCTCGATGAAGTCTCAGATTTGTGCTCGGGACGAATTGACGATGACGATTGACACCAACCACGTGGTGAAGATCCCTTCCCGATGTGGTGTCCAACCCGAGGGATGAGATGTAGAATGTAACTGACAGGAAAACTCCAACAATTGGGCACGGAAACTTTTACCAAACAAGTGACGACGGGTGGAGCAGAGATGTGAAATTGCCAAATAAAGGAGCGGTGCTTCTTTTGCCGAGTGTGTGATTGTAAACGCTCGTCCATCTTGTCTTTGTTCTTCTCTTGATTTTGACTTTGATCACAGTTTTCTTTCCCCACGTCTCCGTGTTGGAATCCATTTCTCTGTGAAGTGTTAGCTTACCGTCCCGATGTGCTCACAAGTTAGTGTGTGATAGTTCTCGTGTAACTTTTTTAGCATTAGCACTGATAAGGGAGAATAATATAATTAACGGTAAAAAAATAATGTAAAGAGAATACAATCACATTTTAATTGTGTGGATAATTTTTCTGTGTAACACAATAAACATGAAAAAGTCAAACGTAAATATTAATAAAAGCTGAACAGAAATATCCTGTGTCCTGTTTTGATTTTTCTCAGGGGGTCAATAAAAATAAATAATTATTTTGGTTTTGCAATATATATATATAACATTTTGAGTCTGATGTAAAAAAGGAAACATCTGTTGTAGCAATATGACATTTTTGTACTTTATGAGGCAGACTTTATTAATTTCTTCCTCCATGATTACAGTACATCAGTTCATATTTTGAATTAGAAATTTGCATTAAAGTTCATATTTTGTGGAGTGGATTCCAGTTACAGATTCAGCTTCTCTTTAACTTCTGACAGTAGAACCTCTGACCTGAATCTCACACGTGACCTTTAGTAAACACAAAGGTGAAGTGGGCGTGACTGAGCTACTTTACATTTATCTCTTAGATTAGTGTGTATTATGCGCCTGATCTATGTGTGCGTGAACCACTCCGCCCGGTCGAGCTGGAGGAGAACAACCGGTCTGGGCACATTGTCTACATGCGGACGTGATGGAAACCACCTGTGTCAAGCACATGCACTTTGCAGAGACCGGAAACGAGTGTGTTTTCAGAACAATAGTGAAAATGTAGAAATTAAGAGATTAAAAAAGTACATTTGAAGGATGATGATGTAAAATGTGACTGAAGTTTAAAAAAAATTCTAAATAAACCTGATGTGTGGTTATAATGTGGATTTTTAAAGTGTCATTACGCAAACCAAAATTTATTATAATTAGTATAATTAGTATAATTATATAATTAGTATACTTAGTATAATAATATAACAGAGAAGATCATCACTGCTAAGATTGATAGTAAATTATCCAGTTTGTCAAACAGGAACCAAGTAGAAAAGTAAAAATGAAAAATCATACAGAGAGAGAGATAAATAGATAGATAGAAAAAAAGATAGACAGATAGATAAATAGATAAATAGATGAATATATAAATAGATAAATAGATAAATAGATGAATATATAAATAGATAAACAGATAAATAGATAGATACTTCTCTGGTTGACACAGTTAAAGATCTTGAGCTGATCCTGAAGCCCCAGTCGCGTCTGAGCTTTTATTTTGAAAAGCCGCCGTTGCTCCTCAGGTGCGTCGGACCCGCAGATGATGATTTGACGCAGTCGAGGACAAACTGATGTGAGACAAACGTCCTGATCCCGCAGGTCTGAGACGCACGAATCTGATCTGACACCGAGGAGCAGCTGGAGCCATGAGAGGAGACGAGGCGGTGAGTGGAGAGGACCGTGGGGATCGAACCCACGGGGCTGAGGAAGCTGTGGTTTCACCTGTTGTCCCTGTGCGGAGTGTGAACGTTGACTCGTGTTTCCTCCTCTTTGCTCCTCTCGTGTCTCACACGCGTGTTTCTCAGGAGGACGTGGCAGCGGAGACAGAAGGAGCATCTGCAGGAACTCAACCTGTGAGTAACTGGTGGGAGGTGGACTCATACTGGGAGGTGGACTCATACTGGGAGGTGGACTCATACTGGGAGATGGACTCATGTTGGGAGGTGGACTCATGATGGGAAGTGGACTCATGTTGGGAGGTGGACTCATACTGGGAGGTGGACTCATGTTGGGAGGTGGACTCATGTTGGGAGGTGGACTTATGATGGGAAGTGGACTCATGTTGGGAGGTGGACTCATACTGGGAGGTGGACTCATGTTGGGAGGTGGACTCATGTTGGGAGATTAACTCATGTTGGGAAGTGGACTCATGTTGGGAGGTGGACTCATACTGGGAGGTGAACTGGGAGGTGGACTCATGTTGGGAGGTGGACTCATACTGGGAGGTGGACTCATACTGGGAGGTGAACTGGGAGGTGGACTCATGTTGGGAGGTGGACTCATACTGGGAGATGAACTCATGATGGGAGATGAACTCAAGTTGGGAGGTGAACTCATGTTGGGAAGTGGACTCAAGTTGGGAGATGAACTCATGTTGGGAGATGAACTCATGTTGGGAGGTGGACTCATGTTGGGAAGTGGACTCAAGTTGGGAGATGAACTCATGTTGGGAGATGAACTCATGTTGGGAGGTGGACTCATGTTGGGAGATGAACTCAAGTTGGGAGGTGGACTCATGTTGGGAGGTGGACTCATGTTGGGAGGTGAACTCATGTTGGGAGGTGAACTCATGTTGGGAAGTGGACTCATGTTGGGAGGTGGACTCATGTTGGGAGATGAACTCATGTTGGGAGGTGGACTCATGATGGGAGGTGGACTCATGTTGGGAGATGAACTCATGTTGGGAGGTGAACTCATGTTGGGAGGTGGACTCATGTTGGGAGATGAACTCATGTTGGGAGATGAACTCATGTTGGGAGGTGGACTCATGATGGGAAGTGGACTCATACTGGGAGGTGGACTCCTACTGGGAGATGAACTCATGATGGGAGGTGGACTCATGTTGGGAGGTGAACTCATGTTGGGAGGTGGACTCATGTTGGGAGGTGAACTCAAGTTGGGAGGTGGACTCATGATGGGAAGTGGACTCATGTTGGGAAGTGGACTCATGTTGGGAGGTGGACTCATGTTGGGAGGTGAACTCATGTTGGGAGGTGGACTCATGTTGGGAGGTGAACTCAAGTTGGGAGGTGGACTCATGATGGGAAGTGGACTCATGTTGGGAAGTGGACTCATGTTGGGAGGTGGACTCATGTTGGGAGATGAACTCATGTTGGGAGATGAACTCATGTTGGGAGGTGAACTCATGTTGGGAGATGAACTCATGTTGGGAGATGAACTCAAGTTGGGAGGTGGACTCATGTTGGGAGATGGACTCATGTTGGGAGGTGAACTCATACTAGGAGGTGGACTCATGTTGGGAGATAAACTCATGTTGGGAGGTGGACTCATGTTGGGAGATGAACTCATGTTGGGAGGTGAACTCATGTTGGGAGGTGGACTCATGATGGGAAGTGGACTCATGTTGGGAGGTGAACTCAAGTTGGGAGGTGGACTCATGTTGGGAGGTGGACTCAAGTTGGGAGGTGGACTCATGTTGGGAGGTGGACTCATACTGGGAGGTGGACTCATGTTGGGAGGTGGACTCATACTGGGAGGTGGACTCATGATGGGAAGTGGACTCATGTTGGGAGATGAACTCAAGTTGGGAGATGAACTCATGTTGGGAGGTGGACTCATGTTGGGAGGTGGACTCATGATGGGAAGTGGACTCATGTTGGGAGGTGGACTCATGTTGGGAGATGAACTCATGTTGGGAGATGAACTCATGTTGGGAGGTGAACTCATGTTGGGAGATGAACTCATGTTGGGAGATGAACTCAAGTTGGGAGGTGGACTCATGTTGGGAGGTGGACTCAAGTTGGGAGGTGGACTCATGTTGGGAGGTGGACTCATGTTGGGAAGTGGACTCATGTTGGGAGGTGGACTCATGTTGGGAGGTGGACTCATGTTGGGAGATGATCCATATTAAACACGTTCTCCTCCTTGCTGCCTGTGGACCAGCAGCTGATCTGAGGCTGGCCTGGGCTTCGCCTCCATCCGCTGGGGTCAGGGTCAGGGTCAGGGTCACGATGGAGGTCACAGAACAGAGAGAATCTGCTGTAGTCACATGAAGTTTGTCTCGGTGGTGTTCGGTGTTTTCTGTGTTTTCTGACTCGAAGACTCTGGTACAAGTAGAATTCATTCATATCATATTTTCAGTACTAATGCAGATATGTTTCTGTCTGTTTTCTTTACCAAAAACCCGATTTTAAATTGTTTGTGACCTAAATTGAAGACGTTTGATCGATATACTAATCTGTAACTTTACCGGAGTCTGAGTAACATGTTTCTTTTGGCTCAGTGGGATTTGAACTGGATGGATTTATGAACTTGATGATGACTAAGAGTTTTTTCTGTGTGTTTTCTTTGCAGCGAGTCGTGACGTTACGACAGATGCTGAAGAAAGCTTCTCCGAACCCGTTCCTCCCCCAGTACACGGTGAGCGGCTTCACACTCATCCCTTTTATCCACCGCACCCCCAGATCCCCCCCGATCCCCCCTGACCCCCCCCTGAAGCCTGGTCTTCTCCAGTCCGGAGATGAAGGTGGACAAGGTAGTGATGGTTGAATTCTCTCTCTCTCTCTCTCTCCTCAGACTCTGGTTTCATCGCCCTCGGATTCCGGTGGATCGTCTGTGAACGAGCCTCCGAAGGTGGGAACTGAAACCAGCAGTGTGATCAACTGTGTGTGTGTTGTCGAGCCTGAGACACTCCCAGTTGTGTTGTGTTGTGTTTGTGCCGAGAGGCCACAGCAGGACTTGATTCTCCAGTTGAGTCGTGAGCGTTTTCTGTTTGATAAACATGTTTGTGTTGTTGACGCAGGACGAGGAGCCGGCTCACGTCTCAGCTGCTGCTTCACATGTGACGGACTCGAACCACCGGCACCAACACTCGGGACAGGTGAGGTTCAGCATGAGAGACACGTGGTTCAGCTCCAGAAACCATTGACACCAGTTACACACGTGAACTGGGTCAAATCCTCCTCTTCCTCACAACAGCTTGAAGAGGAAGGACAATCCTCCTCTTCCTCCCGCAGCACGAGTTAAACCTGCAGCGTTTCTTTCTCTGATCAACATCACGTGATTCAGGAAGTGACGTCCTGACACCTTGTCACCGTGTTTGTGTACAAGCAGCAACAACAACAATCTGCTCCTGAATCAGCTCCAGCTTCATAATGACTCTTACTCCAGTTGTTGCCTCAAATAGATTAAAGTAATAATCCGATTGTTTCACAGTAAGTTGTTTATATTGTAAGGTTTTACCTCACCGTGAGAAACAGTTGTGTGTTTATTTTGACAAGTGCCAAAACCTACATTTCCAGATTCCTCTGGAAGGTTGTGCTCTGTGCACGCTGCACATTTCTGCTGAGTCATGCTGTTATTCTTACACAAGGCAGAACAGGAAGTGCTTCATTAAAGTCTGGCGTTTGTTTCAGATGTTGCTGACCTCATTCAGGTGTGAGTCTAACACCTCCTCCTCTTCTGTCTTTCCTCATCAGAATGGAGTCCATGAGGACCCGGCCAGGAGGAACCCGTTCTATGCATATTACCTGGTACGTATTTTACAGAGGCGTCTGTTGTAAATCATAACAGATCAACTTTTTTAGCGAATCCCTGACGTCTATGTGTTCTACCGTCAGGAGTCGGGAAGCAAAGGTCACGTGATGGAGAACGTGGAGAGGGAAGCTTCAGAGGAAGCGAACCTGAACGACATCTTCGTGCCTCCACCTGAGTTTCAGAGCTCACCTCTGGATCTCCAGCCCGAGCTTCACGGAGAGGAACCTCAGAACGACCTGTTCCCGACCTTCGCTCCGAGCCGCGTGGAAAACCTTGTGAAGTCTGCCGATGGTCATCATCACGGTGAGACCTTAAACTCAACGGACTTATTCGACGTGAACCCGCAAACACAGACCGAGGGGGGGGTCTGTCTCCAGGCTGCTGAAGGAGCAGCTGGAGCTGAGGGGCCGAACCTCTGTGAGAAGCCTCCTCACATCTCTGTGGATCCTTCCAAAGAGGATGATCTGCTCCAGTCTTCCCAGCCCAGCGTGGAGAATCCGTTCCTTACTGGTTCCACAGATGGGTCAGATGTGTGTCCTCCTCAAGGTGGAGAACTTTCCCACACGAGTCACAAACGAGATCCCTCAAACAAACACTTTGACCTTTTTCACACGACATACAAGGAGAACCGAGATGTGTTTTCATCCACTAACACGTTTGACCCGTTCTCAAGCCCAGTGGAAAGGAATCTATTCCCAGACGTCTCCGGTCTGGACGACCCGTTCGGAGCGACTCCTTCAAAACCAGGTGACCCTTTCCAGGAGGTTTCCGCTGGGACTCCAGACCTCTTCAGTCCACTTCCCTCCACCGGACTCTCTCCACACCCGCTCAGCAGTGCATCGGAAGTGAAGCCGGACATGCTGTCGTCTCCAGATCTCTTCAGGCCAACGCCATCAGACTCTCTTCCAGCCATCCAACCAGCTTCCTCCAGCAGGTCACATGACATCGTCCTGACGACGCCTCAGGGAACCAAACATTCTATTCTTCACCCGACCCCCTTCAGTCAGGCCAGAGGTCTGTCCCCCGGTCCGGCTCCCGCTGAGTTCACTCGGGTACGTAAGAGGTCGACAGCTGTAAACATCTGTGTTAACTCCTCCCACACTGGACTCTAACTGGGAGTCTGTAGATCCCACTGGGTCACATGATCCGTTCTGATTTATATGATCTTTTATTTCTTCTTCACGAATCGACTTGCAGGCTCAGAGCATCAGACGTCCACCGAAGCCTCTTCCCCGAACTCGACCGCAGACACAAGAGAAACCGCAGATCCCAGAACTCCCACCAAAACCAGGAGGGCCACCCCCCCCTCTAAAGCCGGTATGCAGAGAAAAGATTGATCTGGTTTTAGAACATCTGGTCTTTAAGCTTTCTGTCCTAACTTGTCTTTGCCCCTCTTGTCTGGTGTCCAGGTCGAACCTCCTGCTCCTAAGACGTCTCCTAAACCAGCGTTCAGGCCGCTGCCTTCCATTCGCCGGAAACCCAAAACTCCAGTAAGTCCGTTAGATTAGATCCAATGAGCTCGCAACACTTATAATAATTCAAAAAGTCCTGTTTGGAACATGTGTAGTTATTAGCATACACCTCAGAAAGATAATTTTTCATTTCTTTTACAGCAAAGTCAACCAGTGAAACCTGAGAACTACGTGGTCTACGAGGACATCCTGCTCATCGGACAGGTCCGTCTCCACAACACAAAACTTTATTAAACATAAGACTCCATTCTGTAAACGTGTCTAATGTTTAGCATGAATATTGTGTGTGTGTGATTCTTCCTTGATTAACTACATGTATCTGCATAAAGCTGAAGTTCTATTCAAATGCCCAAACAGGAGATGTGTGTGGAAGACTGGCCTGAGGACAGTCCGCAACTTAACCCTGAATTCAGACCAGTAAGAAATCACTTTAAAAGTTTATTACATGTTCTAGAATATTATCAGTTTCTCACTAATAGTTCTGAATGTCTTTAATGCTGATGAATGTCTCAGCTCATGAATTATATATATTTATTTTCCTTCAAGTCTGGAAGGTTAAGACTGCGGCGAGAGTCCATGAAGGTAAGAGACGGATCCGTCCTCTAGTTAACACTGATTGTTTTCAAGTGTAGAAAGAGAAACTATAGAAGCTTGAACTTTCAGGTGAAGATGGACGATGATGGAGGAAGTGGGGAGGACCAGGATGCTTCTGGGAATCCAAGCAAGGTAAAATCTGACTCAGCACCCAATGATTCAACTTGATATATTTTCTAGAGTGTAAACTTATGTTCTGTACAAACATCTATTCCAGAAAAGGGACAAGAACCTGAGGATGTCCCTTCTGTCCAGAAGAGGCACGAAGGTAAGTCAGCTCCTGTGAAACCTCAGCGTCTCTGCGTGTGCACGAGTCCGAACGATGCTTCTGCTCTTCACTCTGCAGGAGAAGGTTCCTGAAGACATGAAAGAGGGGCGGAGCCAGACACTGTCCACCCCCCCAAGGTCCCCCAAGGTAACTGTCCTCGTGTCTGGAGTTCAACTGTCCCTCAGCATGTGTGGCCAGAAGATATGTTAAATCTAACTGTGCATCACGATTCAATGAATAAGAAGATTGTGTTTTGTTTTATTTGAGACAAACAGGCCACCTGCTACTTTTTCTATTATAGAGATGGAATATAAATATAATCTGTGCAGATACATGGAGACATAAGAACAATGTGCTCAGATTAACAGTGAGTGCTTCCATCTCTCAGGAGTATTCCTCAGAAGAGCAGCAGGCGGCAGTAGAGCAGGAAGATGAGCTCAACGGGCTGGACTACAGAGTAGGATTCATTATTATCTTCTCCATATTAATGAACAGGATTAGTAAATGGAAAATGATTTTCTAATGTTTAATTTTCAATCACCAGAAGAAACCTCTGAAGAACAAAGTGACTCAGCTGCTGAGACGAGCTTCCACCAAGACTGCAGTGCGGGGGGGAAAGAGCCCGAGCGAAAATTCACTCAAAGAAACAAAGGTTTGTCAACTGGAGTTTATTACATGTCTTCTATTTAAATGGATATGATCTTTACACCGTGTTATACATGTGACTGTTTCCACCGACTTCACTTTATATCCCAAACGTTTTCATCAAAGTATCATGTGACAGTTTTAAATAAGAAACACTCGTCAATAAACAACAGTCGAAGGACCAGCGTCAATCAGACTTTATTGATATTTAGTTATTTCCTAAAAACAAAGTGTAACACAAAGAGCTGGACATAGAAACGATCCAACACAAAGACACATATACACACATCTACACACAAGCACACGTACAAAAGAAATAACAGACACCGGCAGAATTAATATCTAAAATACAAAATAGCAAAATGAAATGAAGGAAAATATGAAGAAAATAATGTAATAAGTCCATTTCAACTGTTTGTGTACAGACGTTGGATGAAGTGCAAGGTGCGACTGGATACACTCCTCAGAAAGGATCAAAGGTAGCATCGGGGATTTGAGTGTGTGACGTGTATTTGTACGATGTGCGTGTGTTTTGATTGTGTAGCTACGTGTAGTAACTGTGTTTTTCTGTCTCATTCTGCGACGTGTTCTCTTAAATCACTCGAAGGATCGTGTGTTCGAGGACTGGGAAGAGATCAAAGGCTTCAGTCCTCAGTCAACAAGCAAGGTGAAAAACACACAATGACTTTCACGACAACTTTAATGTGTAAACTCAGGTTTTTATCTATTGATACCAGGCTATATGTTTTTATTCATATTCAGAACAACATGCTAACCTAAGACTTTATCATTTTTCAGACCACATACTAACTAATGACTTTTTTATCATATTTAGAACGTAGATAACATTTGAGTGTAACATATTTTTTGCCCTACTTGAAATTACATTTTCATGTGTTACTGTACTATCAAATGTTTTACTTTTATTTAATATATTTTGTAGGCCTCACTTTAAGAATTGAGACGACAACAAAATATAACATTTATTTGGGAAAACTTCTATAAAAAGAGGCGCAATTTCATCCAGCAGCTTCCCACTGGAACCAGTGAGCAGCTCCTGGAACACAAAGACAAACAGAAACAGTTAAAATATCAACAGTACAGAATGATATACAACAGATAGAATGTTAGGATGAGTGTATATTATGTAAGCATTCATCTTAGGATGTTTATTAGTCGGCATTTACAATCTGAGAAGTTGTAGTTTGACTGTTTGTCAGAAACAGGGGAAGATGTTGTGACTTCTATGCTGCAGAGTTTTCAAAGTAAAAGCTCCTGACTTGTGTGATAACCGGTTTGAAATGTGTTTCTCAGGGAAGTTTCATGGGCGACAGGAACTTCCAGGAAACAGAGGAAGATTTCTATGGATACGACGACTTGAAACCCGTAAGTTTCTTTTCTCTCAGTTTTGTCTTTGAACCTTTTAAACCCGGTTTTCACCGATTGGGCTTTTTCCTCCTCATCAACAGAAGAAACCAGCGAAGATGAAATTCCTGCACAAGAGTCATCGAGGCTCGAAGGTAAATGGGATTTATTTTGTCTTGTAGCTGATTCTGCTGAATTAGTGTTTTTCACTCATTCCTCTGATGCTGGTGAATCAGGAGAACGTTCTGGACGAGTTTACTTCTCAGAGGAAGAAGAGCAGCTTGTCAGTGGAGGAGCTGGAGGGGGAGGAGCTCTACGGGATGGAATACTCCAAACAGGTATTCTATAACCACAACCAGTATTTTACCACTTTGTCATGATACTAATAAACTCTTTGTTGCTCTTATCAGAAAAAATCCAAACATAAAGGTTTGCACAGCCTTCAACCCAAAGCTAAGGCGAGCTACAATACATCCAGAGAGAGTGAGGCGATGGGGCGGAGCCACCACACGCCGCAGCACGCATCGCACGTACGCTCACCGGTGGTTCGATGCCCGATACAAACATTACACATCGCTGTGAACTCCAGTTAAACTTTTCCTTCTGGTTCCATCTCTGCAGGAAGACTTTGCAGAGGACGAATTCTCAGAGAATCTTTCCTCGAGTAGAGGAGAGATGTATTACAGTGAACAATATTTAGACGACACCTCCAAACCGGTAGTTTCCTCAACCTGTTATATATATATTTATATATAGTTTGTGCTGCGTCTCCATTTAACAATGAAAGTGATTGTCAAACTTGTTTTTTGTAACAGAAGAAGTCCCTGAAACTCAAAGGCTTCAAAAAGCACAAGACTAAGGTTTGTCACTTTGTCTCGTTTCTGATTGTAAAGACGGACAAGAGGAGCACCGGCTAACTTCTCCTGTTTGTGTTGTGTTGTGTTGTTGTGTGTTGTTTTCTCGGCAGAGCAAAGACACGCCTCCAGAGTGGGAGGATCCATCTGGATTTACGTCGGGTGACTTCATGTCCGAGGCTGCAATGGTTCGTTCTGGATTCTTTAGAGATCTCCATCCCTGTGGCGTCTCGTGATCCTTAGATAAACTTCACGTGGTTTTCATGTCCTCCACTCGTTGACTGTTTTGCTCTCTGATTCTCTAATGAGTACGTTTATGGAAAATCACATGTTCCAGAATCATTATATGAACAGTAAAAGGTATAATAATTAACAAAAAGTTAAATCCAAGTATGTTTAAGACCATAATGGGTGAAAAATGAATAACGTACGTGGTGAAGTAATATTAATAATTCTGAGTTATCTCCACAAGGCGCTGGTGTGAAATGATTGAGCTGTTGTCTCGTTATCTTCTTCTCCATCGATCCTGATGAGACACGAGGCTGGAGAAGAAACACTCACACTAACAGACAGTGGAGAGAAATGTTTCAGTTTTTTATGATGAATCCTTCAGAGGACAGTGAAATATTAACAATAACATTGTGTCCTGCAGGCGGAGTGGATGGCGGCTCAGCAGGATGAACGAGCTATGGCCGGTTTTCAGGAGGACGACGAGGACGGGGTCAGTTTCCTTTAGCAATCATTTATTAATATTCTGCTCCATCTCCATGTTTTTCCTGTGAACTCGTCTAACGCTGTTTCCTGCTCTGGTCCCAGGACACGGACAGTTTGATGGAGTGGTGGAACACCGTGGAGCGTGAGTCACTTCTTTCATTTTTATCATATTTAGAACAACATAATTAACCTATGACTTTTTGATCATATTCAGAACGACATGCTAACCTATGACTTTTTTATCAAATTTAGAACGACATGCTAACCTATGAATTTTTTTTATCGTATTTCGAACAACATACTAACCTATGACATTTTTTTTATCGTATTTCGAACAACATACTAACCTATGACATTTTTATCAAATTTTAAACGACATGCTAACCTATGACTTTTTTATCAAATTTTAAACGACATACTAACCTATGACTTTTTTATCATATTAAGAACGACATACTAACCTATGACTTTTATCATTTTAAGAACAACATACTAACCTATGACTTTTTAATCATATTCAGAACGACATGCTAACCTATGACTTTTTATCATTTTCAGAACGACATGCTAACCTATGACTTTTTATCATATTCAGAACAACATGCTAACCTTTGACTTTTTTATCATATTCAGAACGACATGCTAACCTTTGACTTTTTATCATATTTAGAACAACATACTAACCTATGACTTTTTTTATCATATTCAGAACGACATACTAACCTATGACTTTTATCATTTTAAGAACAACATACAAACCTATGACTTTTTAATCATATTCAGAACGACATGCTAACCTTTGACTTTTTATCATATTTAGAACAACATACTAACCTATGACTTTTTTTATCATATTCAGAACGACATACTAACCTATGACTTTTTTATCATATTTAGAACAACATACTGACCTATGTCTTTTTTATCATATTCAGAACAACATGCTAACCTATGTCTTTTTTATCATATTTAGAACGACATACTAACCTATGTCTTTTTATCATATTCAGAACGACATGCTAACCTTTGACTTTTTTATCAAATTTTAAACGACATACTAACCTATGACTTTTTTTTATCATATTCAGAACGATATGCTAACCTATGACTTTTTTTTATCATTTTCAGAACGACATACTAACCTATGACTTATTTATCATATTCAGAACGATATGCTAACCTATGACTTTTTTATCATATTCAGAACAATATGCTAACCTATGACTTTTTATCATTTTCAGAACGACATGCTAACCTTTGACTTTTTTATCATATTTAGAACAACATGCTAACCTATGACTTTTTTATCAAATTTTAAACGACATGCTAACCAATGACTTTTTATCAAATTCAGAACGACATGCTAACCTATGACTTTTTTATCAAATTTTAAACGACATACTAACCTATGACTTTTTTATCATATTAAGAACGACATACTAACCTATGACTTTTATCATTTTAAGAACAACATACTAACCTACGACTTCATGTGTTTCAGAGTGGGACGAGCTGCCGTCGGACGACGAGAGTCGAGTGGAACACGAGGACGAGTCCAGGTGCGTCTGTGTTCAGGAACCAGAGCCGGACCGATTTACATTCACTGGTTTTCTCTAATAAAGAAAACTAATTGAACCAGTTAAACCTTGTTTGATAACGACGTCGTAGGAATCATCGAAAGTCTTTTAACTAAGATTTGATGTTATCTGTTGCCATGGTGACGGGGTGTAAAGCGTGTGTTTGGCCTTCCAGGTCTTTCAGCATCTTAGCGGACAAGGTCCACCGCGGCCTGCGAGTCTTCAACAAGGTCTTCACGGAGCGAGCGGAGATCCTGTGGCAGTCCATCATCCTGCTGCACGCCATCACCGACGACATCAGCGACTACCACAAGAAAGCCAAGGCTGCCGGCATCACCACCGCCGCTGTGGGGGGCGTGGCGGCCGTCGCGGGCCTGGCTCTGGCGCCCTTCACCTTGGGCGTCTCCCTGGTGATTACAGCGGTCGGCGTCGGGGTGGCGACGGCCGGAGGAATCGCTTCGGCCTCCATGGCCTCGACTGATAGCTCCAACAACATGCACGACAGGAAGAAGGTGAGTGGACACGGTGACCTTTGACCCTGGATGTGTACACGTGCAATACGGGAAGAGGTGTTGAGATCGTGATACCAGATCCTAGGTTTACACACTGAGCCGATATATACGTCTGTTATGATATATAGATGAAGATGTACAAACTTAATCCAAGCTCCATATATTCTTTGTATTTATAGTTATTTTAAAAATGATGGTTAAACTGTAAAGTGTCAGGACTCAATTACGTTTCTTTGTCTTTGTAGTTTTAATAACTTTCAGAAACACTGCACATTTTTCTTTTAGATAGATAGATGGATAGATAGATAGAGTACTTTATTCATCCCCGAAGGGAAATTAAGTCGTCATAGCAGCCGGTATATTTGAATACAATAAAATACAATACAATTGAATATAATAGAAAATATTGAGGTAGGAAGAATAAAAACAGAAACACAAGATAAATAGGTAGATAAGGTGCAGTGGCAAGATGATGGTAATAGTACTGATGATATGATGGCAATGTTATTGTTAGACAGTATATAAAAATAGTACAGTATATATAGTATATAATATAACATAATATATATTTATATATGATAGTATTTATACCAATATAATAGCAGTATATAGTGATAATGGCAGCAACAGTATATATAATAATAATAGTAGTAATAATATAATAATAATAATTATAATTATAACATGTACACATGTATAAATATGTGTATATATATATATATACACAAAGAATATACAGAGAGTATGATATAATATATGATATATATAGTAGAGGTATAAATATAAGTATTTGACTATACAATATGTAATATAATATACTATGAGTGTAGGAATATGTAGACAGAGTGTGCAAAAGACAATATTATTGTATAAAATGATATATAATATCAATATGATTTATATTAACACATATCACATATGATGTGAAGTAAGTGAACTAACCCTAACCCTTTAAATATATATGTATATCTATCGATCTATTGTTATTCACTTTTTCCAAATATCCATGGTCTAGATTTCTGATATTTAACCCAAGGATGTGACCTTCCTGACCACTAGGTGGAGATAGCGCTGAAGGAGTATGAAGGCCACCTGCTGGACCTGGGGAAGATCCTCCACTTCATCGATAAGGGTTTGTACAAACTGCGCGGCCACCCGTTCCTGCGCTCGGGCACCCAGCACTACTCCGAGGACTGGGAGACTCGCCGGGCGGTCCAGATCATCAGCCTGGTGGACGTGCCCGTGATGCGAGCCACGGAGGTCACGGACGGCGCCATCGCCGCGGTGCAGGGCCTCTTCAGAGGGATGGACAAGTTCTTCGTGAAGGACTCTCGCGAGCTGAAGAAAGGCGCCAGGACAGAGGTGGTGTGGGAGATCAAGAGCGTGGCCAACGTGCTGAACACGGCGGTGGTGGAGCTCAACACCATCAGGGAGGAGCTGCAGGACGCCACGGGAAGCGTGTGACCCTCCAGCTGGACACTGTAGGTGGAGATAGCTCTGCTAGATCAACAGCGCCCTCTCCTGGCTGAGTGCATGCTCCCACGTGGACTTATACTGACATCAGATTCTGGACTTCATCAGAAATGAGGGTAAATTCCAGTCCAATGCAATAGTGTAAAGATTTTAATAATAAACAGAGGTATTTATGCAGCTGTGGATTCATATGTTTTCAGTTCACTGGTGAAAATAACAGGGAATTCTTGATTAGTTTGTATAATGTGATTTAAAGGGTGTGGTCACAGATTTTTAAATGATTTGTCACTTTATGCACGAGGAGAACAAATAACAAAATCGTTTTAAACTCACAAAGATTGAATTTCTCAGAGGTCGACTGTATTGAGTTGTAATGTCGGTTGTTTTTATTATTTTTGTCGAATCTACATATTGGATATCGGTGGAATGAAGCAGGTTCTTAGTGGATTTACAATTTAACGTTTCACTCAAGTTAGCACATTGATTTTCTGGAATTAAACTTGATTTTTTGTTCATTAAATAGAAAATGTTACAATATTCCTGTTTAATCAGGGTAATTCATCTTAAATGTATAATTTTATGTCATTGCTTCATTATGTAATTGTTGTTTATGTCGGTTTGAAAGAGTCGAACAATATCTTTTATTTTTACAGTGCTCGTGTGTTTGAGCTGTAAAGATTAGTAAACATTTCTATCTCCGTAGATTCAGATTTGATGCGGCTCCCGAGAGGAATGTTCATGTGAAGGTATAAAGATATTTTATTTTGTCATATTCAGGTATTATTTTATGCGAATAAAGAAGTTGTGAATGTGTCCAGGTTGTTTATTTGGACTCAGGTGATCATCTCTCTCCTACTTCCTGTGTTTGTTTGTGTTCAGGTTACAAATCTAATTTCAATATTTTACCAAAGTCAACACATTAAATACAATACTACAATCCTGGTTATAGAGCTAAATGTATCAAGGGAATTTGAAGGCTGTTTTATGCAATAATGAAAATATTAAATTAAATTTGTATAATGTAAGATATCTGTGCCTCGAATCTTTTGGTTTTACTTTTAATTGTTTTCACTGAAAAGTATTGTAAGGTAAATAAAAAGTATCGTTGAATTACAGTAGTTAATAAAAAAACTCATAAAACTTTACTCTTCAATCTTGGAAGTATTATTTTTAAAGGATTTCAGGTGAGATTATTTTCTCCTACTGTTTGAATTGAACTATTTAATATTATAACAATAAATAAGGAATTAATCCATCTGCTTTTTCCCATTAGACCCTGAAACATCTGTAAAGGTTCTGACTGGTTCTTGTTCCAGTTTCTTCTTCTGTATGTTTGATTTTAACTTTGTATTAAATAAAACATCTTCATCTACTTTAACGATGAATTAGAAAATAAAAAGTGAAAAGTTTGAGATACGAGAATTTATTTACATGTAAACAACGAGGGACGGGGCCACGCCCAGTATCACAGCTGTTGTAACTGACAGGAAGGTGTTTCATTGTGTCTCATGGAATCGGACCAGGTGAGTTTCCAGCTCCGCCTCATCAGTTTCTGGTCAAACCGGTTTGACTCCGGATCCTAGGGAAGTGAAGTTGTGTTGTTTTTGTGTAGTTTGTGTTTGTACCGGCGACTGTGCGACCTTGATTTAGAGCGAGACACCAAACTGCGTTCAAAATTCTGCCAATTTACAGTTTCGTTGTCGTTTGCGAACTAAAACATTGATGGAACTTCTCAGAAAGTTGTCACCGTACATGTGGATTCACGTTGTTCAATTCGTCTGCTTCACTTTCAGCAGAAACTCACATGCAGCGTCACGATTTAACTTTTGTTGGTCGCTGCTTGTGTAACTCTGCCACTAGCCGGACGTTACAGAGCAACCACGTCACTCGTCAGTTAAAGTGAAAATTTAACCGAAACCTGTTCGTACGAAGAACGAAAGTTCAGCCGAATCTTTCACCAATACCCGAATGTACACTAAATCACAAAAAATACACCTAACGAAGTCTGTAACTCTTAAAATATGTGTAATACCTTATATTGCTAAATATTTGAACGGAGTTTGGGAATTTTACACTTAAAACTTTAATTTAGGTTTAATTAAAATCACAAGTTTAGCTAAAAACATATTGACTGGATTTTTACATTAAGACAAAACAACACACAGCTTTAAAACATTACTATGAATAATCTGTAACTTTTCATATGAACTGCTTGTATCTTTATCTGCCAACATATTGAACAGTTTGGTTTTGACTTCTCTAAAACGCTATGAAGCTGATAATCAATGCAATGTTTACATAGCTGCAACTTTATATGAATTAAAATCCTGTTTTCTTCTGGTCCTCATGTAAAACACTTCATGTATCGTAGCAATGAACATGTTCAGAAGAGAAAAAAGCTCCACAGCCCAAACGCCAGCGCTGCCACCAAGACCCAGCAAGGAGGTGTGTATTAAATACAAGATATGAAATATGATGTTAAGATGTTTAGGATATTGTGCGTTTAATGGAGGCGTGTTGTGTGTCGAGCAGGAGCTGGATCATCCCGTCGCTCACAGCCTGAACCCGAAGGAACCAGAGGCGACCGCAGACTCACAGGTAAATAACAACAATCACAATAAAGTATTTTAATAACTGTTAAATCAGGAGTGGTTCTCCGGTACCAGGACGTTTATCAGTATAAATAAAATGATGAAGTAAACAAACACTCCTGGTTTTGCCTGATAACAAAATACAAACAGCTCAGATAGAATCAGGAATTTGCTGCGTTTTGAATGTTCTCTGTAATTTGTTGTGGTAGGAAAACAACAATGAGGTCAAACAGGAAGTGAACCCAAAGACCAAGGTGAGAACAAGTCACTCTTACTGAATCTGAAATGTGGGGAGTTTCTGTGGCTTATAAAGAATATTTGAGTATAATCAGTCGATAATATAATGAATCTGTTTCTATAACCTCAGAGGTCGGGGGTGATGGGGGTGATGCAGCAGGTCAATCCCTTCAAGTCCACCTCACAGGTACCAAGCAGTTTGAGTGTGTAGTGAAGGTTTTGTGTTGTTTGATTTAACGTGTTGTTGATTTAACGTGTTGTTGATTTAACGTGTTTGTTGTGCAATAGTAGGTAGATTTGACGTTAGCTAATTATTACTAATCATGAAATATGATTATTAAAATAATAAAATTATTTATTACAAATAATTAAAAAAGATAAGGCTATCACTTAAGAATAGTAAAATAATCAATTAGAAATGATAAGGTTATCTATTAAGAATAGTTAAATAATTAATGAAAACAATACAATTATCAATTAAGAATGATACACTCTGTAATATTTACTTATCGTAGGGGGGCACCACCCTGGTTACAGGGACCAACGAGTCAAACTATAATTATCAGTCTCATAATGATAAATGTCAAATCAATAATCTCAATATTTTAATATTAATGATTATTTAATAAACAATGAAGGCTTTGAGTTCGAGCACAGGCAATCATAATCCAGCTGCAATCACATACATATGCACAAATAATCACAGACTACAGATACTTTAATTACAAAAGCATTTATTGAAAAGGGGAAATAAAGTTATAATGTTATTCAATGATTCATCATTTTAACAAGCTCCAATATTTCAAAGATAAACACAGCAGCAGCACTTATCACAATTCAGAAAATACATGTAAAACCTGCGGTCTACCTATGTATGTCTGTCTCTATGTGTGTGTGTGTCTGTGTCAAAGTGTCTCTGTGTGTGTGTGTGTGTCTATGTGTGTGTGTGTGAAATAAAGTTAGTGTCATTTGAACAAAAGGATGCCACATCTTTGATGGAAATAAAAGTTTTCAGCCTACAGAGGGTTCAAATTTAAAGCACCCCGAAAATCATAGTGAAAAAGTGATGTGGCAAGCTTGTCCATTTTGCCAAAATTAAATTTCTGCAACTCAAAATGCTTCTCAATATCTTGTGTGGCCCCCACGTGCTTGTATGCATGCTTGACAACGTCGCGGCATGCTCCTAATGAGACAACGGATGGTGTCTTGTGGGATGTCCTCCCAGATCTGTCTAAGGGCATCAGTGAGCTCCTGTAAAGTCTGAGGAGCAACCTGGCGGCGTCTGATGGACCGAAACATAATGTCCCAGAGGTGTTCTATCGGGTGTAGGTCAGGTGATCGTGAGGGCCGTTCAATTGCATCAATTTCTTCATCCTCCAGGTACTGCCTTGTTGGGGAAGAGGCCCCATTGAGCTGAGTTTTCAACAATGAGTCATAAAACTTGAGACTAGCCTAGGGAAACCCCTCACAATAAAATTCCAGCATGGAGATCTTATCTCCATGTGAGAGAAAATCACTTCCTGGGTCCCCCACTGTAAGCCACTCCTTGAGACTTGACTTCTGACCTTTCAATTGGCCGAAGGCCACACTGACCCCTGACCCTCCTCCAATTATTTAATGATTCATCATCTTAACAAACTCCCATATTTCAAAGATCACAACAGCAGCAGCATTTATCACAATTTAGAAAACACATGTATTCATCTATGTGTATCTGTGTGTGTGTGTATCTGTCTGTGTCTATCAATGTGTGTGTGTGTGTGTGTGTGTGTGTGTGTGTGTGTGTGTGTGTGTGTGTGTGTGTGTGTGTGTGTGTGTGTGTGTGTGTGTGTGTGTGTGTGTGTGTGTGTGTGTGTGTGTGTGTGTGTGTGTGTGTGTGTGTGTGTGTGTGTGTGTGTGTGAGAGAGAGAGAAAAAGAAGGGGGCGTGGCGATGACGCAGTCACGTGGTGACGTCACATCTAAGATGGAGGCAGACAATGACTCAAGGAGTCATTAGCTTAAAACTCTCAAAATGGCCGCTTTGGAAGTTAGATCCAGAATGGGAGGAGAGAGAGAGAGAAGGCGTGGCAATAATAGACTCTCAAGATGGTGGTTTAACTGGCGTTATTCAAAATTGAGTTTATGTTAATGACCATGTGGCCTGAGCCCACAATGGCGGTCGCCACATGAATTACACAAAGGGATTTTCAGACAAAGAGAATTTCTTATCTCTGCTTGGCTTTGGGGCCGAAATGCTTCCAGATGTGTTCAGCCTCTCTAAGTATAGATTTATCTATATGACATGAACTGTATATACAGATCGGAACGTTTGTGTAAAACAGGTTCAGGAGAAGAGAGAGAGAGCGCATGCAAGGAGAGAACGAACTCTTAAAAATATGCCGGAGATCAGTTAACAGTGGTTTCAACCCTCAGCCCTCAAGCGAACGTTGTGGGCTGATGTTCTGATCGGTAAAATCACTGCAGACTCACACAGACGTTAACAGGCTTTTCTCGCGGCGCTTATTCACTGTAACACAAAACATTGCCGTCAAACCGGAAACCGGAAGTAGCGGCTCGGAGTAGCCGGCTCGTCACGGCTAAAACAATGAAGAAACACGGAGGTTCCGCAAGCAAATAACAAAACGCTTCATATTAAAAATAACATCTGCCCAGACAGTTTAAGCCTCTCTTACTGTAACCATGGTTTCGTGGGGTGCATGCGCGTTCCGCGCGAATATCCCGGAAGTCCAGTGAACAGCTTGTGGTCTCTCTGACGAGCTCCCGTGAGCACCGCAGCTGGCTCCGTGACGGGATGAAGCGTGGTCTTCTTCTTCAGGGATGTGCGGCTGCGTGGAGCCGGTTGAAGATCGTGTGGGAAAAAGAAAGTCTGTGGAAAGTGCCGGAGTCCGTCCCGCGGGTGCACTTTCCTGTTTCGGTCCTTCAAGTTAAAACAGCAAAAAGTCCTATCAGAATAAAACTTCGACTGAGATAAAAGAAAGAAATGAAATGAGTTAAAATAAACGTCTTATCGCCTCCATTAGATTGCTGGGTTAATTAGGAAGACCCCCGGGGGGGGGGGGTCTAGTACAACGTCAGCATCGGAGTAGAAGAGAGAGATTTCTGGGAGCACAGGGGTTTTGTACCCCTGAGAGGAGGCCAACCTCCTTGGAGGAGGGGTCAAGGGTCAGTGTGGCCCTCGGCCAATTGAAAGGTCAGAAGTCAAGTCTCAGGGAGCGGCTTACAGTGGGGTCCTTTGAAGGACCCAGGAAGTGATTTGCTCTCACATGGAGATGTGGTTTTTTTTTTATGTGAGGGGTTCCTCTCGGCTGGTCTCAAGCTTTATGACCCATTGTTTGATGGTCAGCACACTGGGAGTCTCCCCCAACATGTTGTTGGATTTAACATGTTGTTGATTTAACGTGTTGTTGGATTTAACGTGTTGTTTGATTTAACATGTTTATTGATTTAACATGTTGTTGATTTAACGTGTTGTTGATTTAAGGTGTTGTTGATTTAAGGTTTTGTTTTATTTAACGTGTTGTTTGATTTAACGTGTTGTTTGATTTAACGTGTTGTTTGATTTAACGTGTTGTTTAACGTGTTGTTTGATTTAACGTGTGTTCTTTGCGTAGCTTCCCTCCCGAGTCAACAAGGCTCCGTCGTGTGAGTCACTGGAGCCGGAACCCGACTCCACTCAGGTGAGAGGAAGTCACACATCAAACTCTGCTGCTTCCTTTAAACTCAAATCCTTTTATTAACCTACAGGACGAAACTCCAGAGTCTGTTTTAATTATTATCTACTGAGCTCTGATTGGCTCCTGAACTCGTTACCTCCACCAATCAGATTTTTTCATAAACAAAGGATGAATCAGGAACTACTCAACCAATACATTTGTTTTTTTTCACATGGAGAGATAGTGTGTTAGCCTCGGTGGAGGTATGTGCTCTTCTAGTCTTATTTATTTACATTTTTCACATTAATTTATAATCAAATATTTTTATATTTGTTCATATGATGGAGCCCCACGGACTAATAGTGATATTAGGGAGTAAAGATATAAGGAATGTAACTGAGGCTTAATATTTTACAGTTTAACCATAACCTATAGTATGAATACCTATGAAACATAAATGCAAATTAACATGAAAGGTTTGTCCCTGGATACAATGCAAATAAATGCAAAGCCTCTGTCGTACACTTTATTTTTTGTCCTGTAGTTTGTTATCTGAACTGTGACGTAGACATGATAGAAGGGTGTACTGTAGATTCCAGTTTGTTCCGAGTATAAATACGAGTCTCAGTGAATCTTTGTGAACCTTGTACCTCAGGGCGCCGGCGGGCTGAAGGTCGTCCTGCAGAAGGTCAACCCGTTCAGATCCAGCTCCCAGGTAACTGCAGCACCGTGTGGACGTCACCATGGAAACCATGTCTGTTCCATTAACTCACCTGGATTCTGTCTCAGGTTCCTAGAGCTCCGTCTGCTGAGTCCCTGGAGCTAGTCCCCGAAGCCAATCAGGTGGGAGAGAGATGAAGATCTCACTCAGTCAGAGTCTTCATCACGTACTTGGACTCATCGCGAAACATTTGATTATAGAACTCTGTATTTATGGGCAGTTATTAAGGTCTTTGAGGATATTTCTGAAATTGGATTAGTACAAAAAGTCGAGAACTGGAGGTTACAGCAGGTTTTTGTTGGACGTGTAATTAAAGAATAAGTTGTCAGAGCAGGACAGTAACTGGCTCTTATGAAACATCTATGATGGTTATTATATTTGACCTGGTGATGCTGTGTTTCAGAATCCTGGTGTGTTGAAAGGAGTTATGAACAAAGTCAACCCCTTCAAGTCTTCAGCTCAGGTAATGATTCTGTAAAATACACAAGGATATGAGATAATAATTACAACTGCATGTGATCTTATGATAGTAATACTTTTATATGTTGGGGGGGGGCATACTACATGGATTCACTCCTATTATGTTATGTGCAGCTTTCAACAAGTCAAATTTAAGATTTATGTCAAGTATGACAGAATATCAGTCACAGAATTACTAACCATAATTGCAGATAAAGTAGCCGAGTTATTATTAATAATAATAACCTTTTCATAGCATAATATGCGGCTCAAAGTGCTTTTCATAAAACCGAAACATAAAAAGAGGATTCAACCTTCAGATTAAAATTTTATTTTATTTAAGACCTCAAAGAAACCCACAAAAAATTATGATCACTTTAAAAAAGCCAAATGTGACTTAAAGATGCAGCTGCAGAGATTGTGTGATAAATGAATCACAGTAACTGAGATGCAGTATTTAAATACTCATATTTTAATATAATATTCTTCATATGCAAACAACCACAAACCAGGGCTGAAATCAGACAGTTTTCACCCTGGTCACCACTTGTCTGAGCCTCTAGGGGGTGCCAAATACTCAATCTATTTATTTTACATAAAATATGAAACATGAATTGTTCAATAACTACAGCTGACTATGGAACATTATTTATTCAGTGAATATTGTGTTGTTTTAACAACTTTTCTAATATATTATTGATTTAGTTGTATTTTATCTAATCTCACAATTTAGGCTTTTTATTCTATTCTGATTATTTTTATTCAGTCATTAAATATTGTAGAATAAATACAAACACGATGGAGACGTTGTGAACCAAGTCCCAACAGTTAATGCTTTATATTGTACAACTTATGTTCTTATCAAATTAAGCTTTACCTGCAGAAATAACCATTCAAAAACAATTCTTTTAAATGTATTTATTATTTCATCTGACCAATAGAAACAGACGTTCTTTGAATCCCCTTTTTGTCCTTTTGTTTGCTAATAAAACGTTTGTGTATATAGTCAGAATTAAATATTGTATATTTCTCCATTCCTCTTTTAAAAAATTATGTTGGATATTTATACTGATATGGACAGTTTAATGTCTTAGGAACAAAAGGATGCCACATCTTTGATGGAAATAAAAGTTTTCAGCCTACAGAGGGTTCAAATTTAAAGCACCCCGAAAATCATAGTGAAAAAGTGATGTGGCAGGCTTGTCCATTTTGCCAAAATTCAATTTCTGCAACTCAAAATGCTTCTCAATATCTTGTGTGGCCCCCACGTGCTTGTATGCATGCTTGACAACATCACGGCATGCTCCTAATGAGACAACGGATGGTGTCTCGTGGGATGTCCTCCCAGATCTGTCTAATGGCATCAGTGAGCTCCTGTAAAGTCTGAGGAGCAATCTGGCGGCGTCTGATGGACCGAAACATAATGTCCCAGAGGTGTTCTATCAGGTGTAGGTCAGGTGATCGTGAGGGCCATTCAATTGCATCAATTTCTTCATCCTCTAGGTACTGCCTGCATACCCTTGCCACATGAGGCCGGGCATTATCGTGCATCAGGAGGAACCCAGGACCTACTGCACCAGCGTAGGGTCTGACCATGGGTTCAAGGATTTCATCCCGATACCTAATGGCAGTAAGATGCCGTTCTCTAGCCTGTAGAGGTCTGTGCGTCCCTCCATGGATCTGCCTCCCCAGACCATCACTGACCCACCACCGAACCGGTCATGCTGAACGATGTTGCAGGCAGCAGAGCGTTCTCCTTGGCTTCTCCAGACCCTTTCACGTCTATCACAGGTGCTCAGGGTGAACCTGCTCTCATCTGTGAAAAGCACAGGGCGCCAGTGGCAGACATGCTAATTCTGGTGTTCTATAGCAAATGCCAATCGAGCTTCACAGTGCTGGGCAGTGAGCACAGGGCACACTACAGGACGTCTCGCCCTGAGGCCACCCTCATGAAGTCTGTTTCTGACTGTTTGGGCAGAGACATTCACACCAGTGGCCTGCTGGAGGTCATTCTGTAGGGCTCGGGCAGTGCTCAACCTGTTCCTCCTTGCACAAAGCATCAGATATCGGTCCTGTTGATGGGTTGAGGACCTTCTACGGCCCTGTCCAGCTCTCCTAGAGTAACTGCCTGTCTCCTGGAATCTCCTCCATGTTCTGGAGATGATGCTGGGAGACACATCAAATCTCCTTGCAACGGCACGCATGGATGTGCCATCCTGGAGGAGTTGGACAATCTGTGCAACTTCTTTAGGGTTAAGAGATCGCCTCATGCTCCCAGTAGAGATAATGACTCTAGCTAAAGCCAACACTAATGGAAAACCAGTGTTCAAGAGGGAGAAACTTGAAATGGCCTCCACATGCAAAACCACTCCTATTTTGGGGGTCGTCTCATTGTTGCCCCTCTAGGGCACCTGTTGTTAATTCCATCAACACCAATGCAGCTGAAACTGATTAACAACCCCCTCTGCTACTTAACTGACCAGATCATTATCAAAAAAGTGCAATTGAATTCATGCCATACCCTGATAAAAAAGTGTTCCTTTAATTTTTTTGAGCAGTGTATGTTTAATGGCAACATTATCTGGCTTCAAATCTCCTTTGTGTAAACTCCTCATGCCACTCACATTTTGCACATTTTTGAAGTTTTGAACTATCTCTGTTAAGTACATAACTTAATGTTAATTCAGCATGAAACAAATGGCAGATAAGAAGAAAACTCTGGTATATTTCGGGGAACGATATCTATGAGTCTACTGTTGAGCTTTGGCAGAGGTGTGAACTTCAAATGCCGTTTAATCCGATTATAACTTTACAGTGTGTTACAAAATTCCTTCATCTTTATTTAGTGCTTAAAACACGAAATAGTTACAATAGTTTGCTAAACTACAATTAGCAAAGGAATGCACGGAGCCTTTGAAACAGAATGCAGGTGCAGCGATCGGAACGGTATGTTTCTGAACGTAAACAATGCGAACAATGTTGAGACACACAAGCATAGTGTGAACATACTTTCGTAGTAGCTTGTAAATCTGAACCTATGGCAGCTAACATGTTTCTGTCATATCATCTCTATTATTTGTTTTTTGTTCCCGATCAATCTCTAAAAATTCCCCGACCAGTTTTATGCTAATTATACGTTGATTT
The DNA here is from genome assembly GCF_963576545.1 of Limanda limanda. NCBI lineage: Eukaryota > Metazoa > Chordata > Actinopteri > Pleuronectiformes > Pleuronectidae > Limanda > Limanda limanda. The sequence continues at coordinate 1,208,661 of NC_083657.1, forward strand.
CCCGTAACCTAATAATATACCGAGAAGTTCACTCTAACGTGACACGCCCACTTACTGAAATCAAGTGATCAGTGGACGTGATGTTTTCGGAAGGAATCTGCTGCAGTGATCACACACAAGACTCTTTGTTCAATGACATAAAAAAGGGTTGATCAAAGGACATCTGGATTTGTTTCCTTATGAATATTTGTGAGCAGCGAGCATTTGCTATTTATAAAGTTGTAATGAGCGAAAAAGTCCCTGCTCGCACAAACACAGTCCAGCTGCTTCATTACACCACACCTTCTTTAACTATCATTCTGTCTCACACTGATGGCCTGTGGGCTGGCTAAACCCGGCATTGAACTACCGACCTACCCATTACGGAAACAACCCACTTGAACTCCTAGGCCACCGCCACACCTTTGTTAGCTTATGTGTAGCATAAGTAAAACAATGAGTCCAACAGATATGGATTCATGTGGCAAATGCAGATACTGCTTTCCGATGCCTTGATATATTATATATATATTCATCTTAACACAAATACAAATATAAAGAACCTAAAATAAACAATAGAGAAACCATAATTTGTTGGTTATATGAAGTTTTGCATATCACTAAACAAACATCACTAGTGACATTGACTCATGGGCTGATCTTTGCTGGACTGTTGTAGCTCAGAATGGACTTTGATGATGTTCCTGTCGTTAGAAGTCAGATCAACTGGTTGATCAGGACAAACTTATCTATTTATCGTCTAAACTTAAAATACAGGAAAAGGCTCAGGACGTACATTTGAGTTAGTTCATATGAACGTCATATATAAGTTTGCGGTACAGGTGAACACCTCCGCTCGTCCTTGACAATACAGATGTGGTGAAGTTCTGTATTTACTCTTCACAAAAGTCAACAGGCGCTGTATGACGTTGGCTTTAGGAAAGCTCGTCCCTGTATCTATCATCCGTCTGTGGAATCCAGCTTGTGCTACAAACGGGTTTAGAGAAATCTAGATTAAACTTTCTATATCATTTAAATCTGCCTTTTTGTGCCAGAGACAGTTGGTTAAAGAAAACATTAAAGTCTGAGTACAATGCAGTCCAACACTTCTCTAAAACATTTTCCTTCTCTGACAACCCTAACGCATAATTTTTGTAGAGTAGCGTTTCCTTGTGTCTCTACATGACTTCCATCCCGTGTCTGTCTGGTTGGACTCGACTGTCCGGTTACGCGATGGCCAATCATACACGGGAGGAAATATGAGAGACCAAAAACAACATATGATGCCCCAGGGCTGCCAGGTACCCAGCCTCCTTCTGGGAAACTCAGCACAAAGTGGAAGAGCTGCATTTTGTGGATTTTTTGAAACCAAACAACACAATCAGGAAGTGCTCTGATGAATAGTCTCAATTTCCTGTAAAGACAGTTTACCATAAATTAATCAAAACACTGATAATTCAATGCTTCCACCAATTACTGATAGATGACGTAAAACTAAGCGTTATATTAAACATTTAGAAATGCCTTGCTGATGAAATCTGCTATACACACAAACTTGCCTGGCATTACAATAAGTCCGACAGAAGTTTTGGTGAGAGGATGAAATATCTGCAGCTCAACTCCATTCTCTGCAAGACTTGTGTCAACAGTCACTTCCTCATCACTCACAGTCAAAGTCACTGATTTCACTTTTACTCCACATTACTGCCTGATTGATAACTGCATGAATAACTGCTGTTTCACACACTGAAGCAGCAGAGCAGAGGGAGTCGGTGAATACTTGTTTTGTGCTTTTTAGGCCTGGACTTGTAGATGAAAGTAGACAATGTTTGTCTCAGGTTAGAGGGGAAGACAGTGACTCAGCACTGAATACAAAATGGAGTTGAATACAACAATGTGCTCAGTGGCTTGTTCCTCATCACGTTCCTGTTCACTGTACGTACAGTCGTTAAAGTGCTGGAAGACAGAGAGCTGTCAGAGTTTGCCTTCTGGGGCTGAACTCTCTGCAGACTGCTGCTGAACGGCAACTCCTCCTCAATGGTAGGAAAGGAAACACGGGCGTTATGCACTGTCCCTCGGACCCTTGTTGATATAAACACATTCAGCTGCAGATATCTATATCTATGAGTCTACTGTTGAGCTTTGGCAGAGGTGTGAACTTCAAATGCCGTTTAATCCGATTATAACTTTACAGTGTGTTACAAAATTCCTTCATCTTTATTTAGTGCTTAAAACACGAAATAGTTACAATAGTTTGCTAAACTACAATTAGCAAAGGAATGCACGGAGCCTTTGAAACAGAATGCAGGTGCAGCGATCGGAACGGTATGTTTCTGAACGTAAACAATGCGAACAATGTTGAGACACACAAGCATAGTGTGAACATACTTTCGTAGTAGCTTGTAAATCTGAACCTATGGCAGCTAACATGTTTCTGTCATACCATCTCTATTATTTGTTTTTTGTTCCCGATCAATCTCTAAAAATTCCCCGACCAGTTTTATGCTAATTATACGTTGATTTCCCGTAACCTAATAATTTACCGAGAAGTTCAGAAGTGCTGGAAGACAGAGAGCTGTCAGAGTTTGCCTTCTGGGGCTGAACTCTCTGCAGACTGCTGCTGAACGGCAACTCCTCCTCAATGGTAGGAAAGGAAACACGGGAGTTATGCACTGTCCCTCGGACCCTTGTTGATATAAACACATTCAGCTGCAGAGTTTACTGAGCAACGTGGATCCTGTCCTGCCAACGGCCGAATGAAACACCTTTCAGTTTTTCACTATTGTTAACACACGTTTTTCAAAACAATAACGGCTTTCTCAAAAATGCACACAGAAAACTCAAAACCTCACACACAAAATCCTAAACCTGACACTCCCTTTGCAAGATGACTCTTTGCCATCAAATCTCTTCACTGTTCACAAAATGGAACTCGTGTTTTCATTTGGTACACACAGCCATATTTTCAAATGACACACACATACCATTTATTGAGTACACACAACTAAGCATTTGCTTGCACACTTCCAAGCCCTTACAGCACACTGAAGTGCAAAATTGAAAACACAATCATCGAAATGGAACACACCATATGAATGACAATGACTCTGGAGAATTAGTAATTTCTCCTTTTGTAAACTGTCTCATTGTAGGCCTACTTTTTTCATAGTCAAACATAAAACAGAACACAAATATGCAGCAAAAAAAGGTTTATTTCGGTACACACAGAGAACAGTACAGTACTGACACAGACAGCATGAGAATGCAAGTTCAACACAGTGGGCTACAGTGAGACACTGTAGAAAAGGAACAATATTGGATTACAGGTACAATACATGCATGTGTCAGTGCTGAATGTTTGGTACTAACAAGCACAAACTCTCTCAGTAACTCCTCGATGCGTCTGTGGTCCGTTCGAATGGAACCCTGTACACTGGTTTCATCCGCATGGCTCCTATGAAGACTACGGTCCAATGGAGAGAGGCTGACATGGTCAGCCAGGATCCTGGTTTTTATTTGTCTGAGTGTGATAGCGTTGTTCTCATGAACCATATCTACAATTTCTGGGCTGTGAAAATGCGTGTTCTTCCTCCACGGTGTGGTTCTCTTTCAGTCCTGCAAAATATAAATACTGTGAGCACACTGTGTTCTATTCTATTCCATTGTTCATCAAACAAAACAGAGGCTGAAGGCACGTTTATGCTGCAGTCCTGATTGCAAATTGCTCAACAGACCTGAATGTTTAGAGATTTGAGTATTTGTGTGTTGTAGGTTGATGCTTTGATATTTTACCTGAGAAGTGTGTGCAACAACTGAACATTGTGTGTAGTGTTTTGACAACAAGGTGATGTGTAATTGAAATCAGAGTGTAAAGAAGGAAAGTCAGAGTCTAATGCAGATAAGGGAGTGTGAAGTAGTGCCAAATTGTGTCAAGCTATTGGTACATGAAGTGAATGTTGTGCAAATTGTGCTGAATTTTCGCTTTTTGTGTGTTAACAACTGAGAAAAACTGTAAAGTCCTGTCAACACAGAAACTACATCAAACTGACTGCACCTGCTCCAACACCGCCTGCTGTACGATGTCTTTACCGATAAAGACGTGCTAATGAAAGCTCTAGGCTAAATCCACACGACTAGCTTTGAGTTTTAAAATGCATCAGAGTGGCACGAAACCAATGTTCAGAAATGATGTCACCCTAATTGGTCTAATCAGTCATGACTCTTTCTAATTCCCAGTATAAGGTGGCTGGAAATAACCATAGAGGACACCAGGTGAAAGTTTGCCAGGACAGATGCTACGCTAACCGAACAGGTTGAACCAAGCAGGGTCATGAGACTCACTTGATTATTCTTTATCAACTGCCCATAACAATAACATGTTCAATTATGCTTTCACCAGATTTTCACAACCACATCTGATCATAAAACTAACTGTTCATATTAGTGTTAATAATTTGACCTTAAACTTTGATACTAATAATACAAAAAATGTGATTTAATACAACCAAATGCAAAGAAAAGCGACGTAAAGTCTAACATGAAAGAAAATCTGAACAGCTACTCGAGTAGGAAAGATAAAGATTAATGTTTAGAGCAGTTACATTTCTTATAAGTTACACTATGGTAACTTTTGTCCTGTATTGTTTAACGTGTCCATTTGCAGGAAGAAATACAAAAGCATGTGCTGGTAATTTGACATGACCTCTATAGCTCTTCATGACAAATATCACTTTATCAATTGTCCTCTCCTGCGATCCAATGTCGTGCTAACTGTGATCGAACTGGATAATTGCCACTTTCCAAAGTGCTCAGCGCTGCCCGGACTTGCCTTTTCCATAATTAGAAATTGTAAGTGTTCATAAGAAACAACCGAACACAATGGAGATGAGGAAGCAAACACAACAGCTTGAACTGGTGCTTATAAACCAGTTCTTGGCATTGTGTTACAGGTCTCTAGACTAAGTGCACGCGCACACACGCACACGTACACACGCAGGGTTTCTTCCAGTGCTCTATAGGCCTGGCGGGCCGCCAGGCTTTTCTCGCCCCACCGCCAGGCTAAGTGTCGCTTGTTTATTTATTTAAAAAAAAAAAAAAATGTTATGCACCAGAAACATGATACCAAAGACGGTGTAGCAGATCCCCCGAAAGATTGATGAGACTTAACTGATGTTCAGGTCGTTTATTGAACCTTCCTTGTCACCGTACACCTTAATAAAACTTTAAACAACTTAGAAACACCGTAAGAAATTGTGCCTCTTCGGCAGCTGCAGCTTCAGTATCTGTGTTCGGATCCAGTCTGACCTGCTCTCGCTTTTTGTTTTAATATTTCGCCAACTAAAATATATATTTTTAAGCTATTGTATTGCCCCGCTTCCACAGGACACGGAACTTCTTCGTGGTTTAGTAACTTGTATTATCCTCTACACGAACATGTGCACCTCTCGCTCTTACTCCGTCACTCGCACACATCAACAACACTGCACTTCCTCATTGAGCCCCGATCCCAAAACAAGCCCATCCTATTGGTCCAAACAGTCACATGTCCCACCCCGACCCATTCACTGACCCTCAGACATCAGAACGCTACTTCAACACAGTGTTTTACTGAACGTCAAAACCAAACATAAACATAAACCCAGTCCGTTACACGTTTAGGCTGCAGCTATATGGTTTTATTTATTTAAAAATAGGGTACTTCTTATTTCATACATTTTCCACAAATATGGGGAGGACTCAAATAGCCCTACAAAGTTCTGTGTTTCATTTATTTCAAAGTAGGCCGACACTTGCCTGTGTATTTTGTTTGTTTGTTATTTTGTTGCCTGTCTGTTTGAGTAGCTAGCTGAAAGCAAAGAAGTAGTACGCTTACCTTTTATTGGTAACCTAACTGTTATGGTTCATTGTTTCTGAAATAAGAGGCCTGACTGCCATGTTCACAGCAAACTTGAATTTTTTTTAATATTAAACCATAGGCACTATAGGCTGAGTCCTTGTTTACCTGAAATGTGCACTTTATAATTTTATTTTGTACCGCCCTGTTTGGCAATGTTGTTTTTCAATAAAATAAAACATTTGCATAAAGCAAGCCAATCCACTTTTCCATGTTGATAAGAGCATTAAAACGGAAAAAAAATGATGGAAAAAAAATAAATGAAGGGACATTTAGAATAGATACAAATTTGCGATTAATCGCGATTAAATATTTTAATCGTTAGACAGCACTAGTTAATAAGTATTAAATGTCTTACAATAACACATAATTGTCATAATTTCAAAATTCCTTTCAACTTTTAACATTTTTTTTTTTTTTACAAAAACACGGTCGGCCGCCGGTCGGCTTCTCTAGCGGCCCTACCACCAGGCTTAGCAAGTTTTCTGGGGGAAACCCTGCACACGCACACACACACACGCAGACACGTACACACACACCCTTCTGTTACCTGTGCTCTGTATGTTGTTACCCCTCACAACAGGAGTACAGGTGTTTCTAAGTGAGCACTTGTGTAAAATCAGAAAGGTATTAATATTCACATTGAAGATCCACTATTCATACTTCCAAATAAAAGCACTTGAAGTTAGTCCAATTACAAGAAGGTATTACCAACCCCTGCTGATACAGAACAATTTGATTCCTTGCCGAGACACTAAAACACTTGACGTGCATCAGTCCCGTCTTCAGAGGACGCTGAGGAAAGTCAAACTCTTCTTCTTCACGTTACTCATGTTGGTTTCAGGCGTCTCGAGCCTCAAGGAAATAACACATTTCACACAAAGCAGGTTAGTGAGAAGTGACGAGGCAAAATCCACAGAAAGTCTCCATCACACACGCCCTGAATTCTTCACCACACCTTCTGGAAACATCGTGTGTGATGTCAGCAGTTTTGCTCGTCTCCTCTCTCCTCCCAAGTTTAAATAGTGGCACCCAGTGAACAGGTGTCACATCTCACTGGGAGCCAGTCAGGGACACCAGCACTCAGAAGCCACACTTGAGAATAACACCATCGGTTCACGCTTCATTCGGACTCATAACAGGAAGATCTAAAGGTAAGTTAAGACAATGATGTTTATATTCTTAAAATTACTTCCGTTATCAACGGAATATAGGCTTATCTTCAAGTTACGTTTTGTAATTAGTAATCATTTCCGTTTAAAAGTTTTCTTTGGTTCTTTCTAAAACTCAAATTCTGATATTTTAATTGTTTGAACCAAATATGAACAGCAAGCATTAATTCCCAATATGATAAGTATTTTCATAGCACAAAGTGAATAATATAAATCCTATAATTCATATTTGTGCCTTAAATCTTAGATTCAAATTTATATTGTTCAACTTTTGGTTTACATTTTTTTTTGCTCCTTTTGGGAACAGTTAGGTTTCTCTGAAATATTGTAAAGTCTCGACTTGAGATAATAAATAAAATGTTGTTATTCAATTGTAAAAAATTAGGTTAACATTTTCAAATGGTTTATTTAGTGTAAAGTAAATGTAATTAAAGATGTTAGACTCTGTAGCAACACCTGAACTGATTTCTGTTACCACACAATCGAAGGTTTATGTGAAACGCTACAACTGAATGAACGGGGGGGAAACATGCTGAGAGCTGCTCGCCTGTTTGTAGAGAAAGATACCGACCAAGTATAAAGGAAAATCAGAGTTTCAGAATTATGTACACTTCATCCTAATTGAAGATAAGGTTGAGCAGCCGAGTTGACTGTGGTGTAAATGTTTCCTACAGTTTAGCCGAGTGTGAAATAAAACCTGTTTGAAGCCAGTTGGTCCGACTCGTTGAGAATCAGACATTCCAAACATGCCGCAAAAACCTTTAGGTGCGGAGAGAAAAATCATTTCAAGTGTGACCTTAAATGAACAAGACCTAGCTGAACATATTTAAGACCTAGTACATAGTATTTTTAAAACTTGAAGGCTTTTTAAGGCCTAAAATTCAGATCCCCTTGATATACTTCTGTTTTTAAACAACTTCTCCTCATACATTACAAATATCTTTTTGAAATCAAGCGAGAACCAGTGGTGTTTTACAGTGTGTTTAATTATGTCCAAAGACTTCATAGAAAAAATTATTTGAAGTAGTTTGGCTTGTGATCCAGCAGAGGGCGCTCACTAGCACCATGATGTATTGTACGCCAGTAATGTTTAGTGGTGGGGGAAAAAATCGATTCTGTTCAGTATCGCGATATTTTGCGCACGCGATTATATCGATACTGTAGCACAAAGTTGTTACTCTTATTTATATGATTATTCTCAGGTTTATGTTACTCTATTATGTCTGCTTTATGTTACTGTACTGTATTTAAATAATTTTAAGTTATGTGCTGGGAGCTCAGTGTTCATGTGAGAGGTCTCCTATTCAGAAAATAATTACAAAGGTCCTGTGTCCTGAATGTTCAAGGACAAAGTTTTTGCACTTCAGTTAATGTGTAGAAGACAATGTTGTTCACAGAATTAAATGTGACATTTGAAGTGAGGTGAGCAGTCTTATTTTCCTCATTTTTTGTAATGCAGTTGAATAATATGGGGGACATGAATCGCAATATATTGCAGAATCAAATCGCAATACTTGCAGTATCGCAATATGTTAAGAATTGCAATACTATTGAATCATGGCCCAAATATCACAATACTATTGAATCGTCACATTGTTGCCAATTCCCACCCCTAGTAATGTTACGTAATTTTGCAACAAAATGTGAGAAAGCTAGCAAGTGGTGAAGGGCCAAAGTGTGTCATACCCAATTTGTTCTAACTTTTGTTTTTAAGTTAAACAGCCCTAGTTTCTGAAGGCTGGTGTAACATGTACTGATACCACAAGGGGCAAATATTGAAGAAAAATGAAAACAAAATCCTCATGTTTTGCGTTTTATTTGTATAGCTATTGTACCACCACAGCGCCCCCTAACTAAATTATATCCTTCCTACTCTAGACATGGACAACAGCCTGGTGCTCACTGTCCTCGTCCTGACTCTGTCCTGGACGTCAGGGACCAGCTCTGCTACCAACTCCACCACAGCAAGCCCGGCGTCACACAACATGACGACAAACAACATGACAACAAACAGCATGATGACAAACAACATGACGACAAACAACATGACAACAAACAACATGACAACAAACAACATGACAACAAACAGCATGATGACAAACAACATGACGACAAACAACATGATGACAAACAACATGACAACAAACAACATGACAACAAACAACATGACAACAAACAACATGACAACAAACAACATGATGACAAACAACATGACGACGATGCCACCACACAACATGACAACGATGCCACAGCACAACATGACGACGATGCCACAGCACAACATGACAACAATGCCACAGCACAACATGACAACGATGCCACAGAACAACATGACAACGATGCCACAGCACAACATGACAACGATGCCACAGCACAACATGACAACGATGCCACAGCACAACATGACAACAATGCCACAGCACAACGTGACAACGATGCCACCACACAACATGACAACGATACCACAGCACAACATGACAACGATGCCACAGCACAACATGACAACGATGCCACAGCACAACATGACAACGATGCCACAGCACAACATGACAACGATGCCACAGCACAACATGACAACGATGCCACAGCACAACATGACAACGATGCCACAGCACAACATGACAACGATGCCACAGCACAACATGACGACAATGCCACAGCACAACATGACAACAATGCCACAGCACAACATGACAACAATGCCACAGCACAACATGACAACAATGCCACAGCACAACATGACAACAATGCCACAGCACAACATGACAACAATGCCACAGCACAACATGACAACGATGCCACAGCACAACATGACAACAATGCCACAGCACAACATGACAACAATGCCACAGCACAACATGACAACAATGCCACAGCACAACATGACAACAATGCCACAGCACAACATGACAACAATGCCACAGCACAACATGACAACGATGCCACAGCACAACATGACAACAATGCCACAGCACAACATGACAACAATGCCACAGCACAACATGACAACAATGCCACAGCACAACATGACAACAATGCCACAGCACAACATGACGACAATGCCACAGCACAACATGACAACGATGCCACAGCACAACATGACAACGATGCCACAGCACAACATGACAACGATGCCACAGCACAACATGACAACGATGCCACAGCACAACATGACGACAATGCCACAGCACAACATGACAACAATGCCACAGCACAACATGACAACAATGCCACAGCACAACATGACAACAATGCCACAGCACAACATGACAACAATGCCACAGCACAACATGACAACGATGCCACTGCACAACATGACGACAATGCCACAGCACAACATGACAACGATGCCACAGCACAACATGACAATGCCACAGCACAACATGACAACGATGCCACAGCACAACATGACAACGATGCCACCACACAACATGACAACGATGCCACAGCACAACATGACAACAATGCCACAGCACAACATGACGACGATGCCACAGCACAACATGACGACAATGCCACAGCACAACATGACAACGATGCCACAGCACAACATGACGACATTGCCACAGCACAACATGACAACGATGCCACAGCACAACATGACAACGATGCCACAGCACAACATGACAATGCCACAGCACAACGTGACAACAATGCCACAGCACAACATGACAACGATGCCACAGCACAACATGACAACGATGCCACAGCACAACATGACAACAATGCCACAGCACAACATGACAACGATGCCACAGCACAACGTGACAACGATGCCACTGCACAACATGACGACAATGCCACAGCACAACATGACAACGATGCCACAGCACAACATGACAATGCCACAGCACAACATGACAACGATGCCACAGCACAACATGACAACGATGCCACCACACAACATGACAACGATGCCACAGCACAACATGACGATGCCACAGCACAACATGACGACGATGCCACAGCACAACATGACGACAATGCCACAGCACAACATGACAACGATGCCACAGCACAACATGACGACATTGCCACAGCACAACATGACAACGATGCCACAGCACAACATGACAACGATGCCACAGCACAACATGACAATGCCACAGCACAACGTGACAACAATGCCACAGCACAACATGACAACGATGCCACAGCACAACATGACAACGATGCCACAGCACAACATGACAACGATGCCACAGCACAACATGACAACGATGCCACAGCACAACATGACAACGATGCCACAGCACAACATGACAACGATGCCACAACACAACATGACAACAATGCCACAGCACAACATGACAACGATGCCACAGCACAACATGACAACGATGCCACAGCACAACATGACAACAATGCCACAGCACAACATGACAACGATGCAACAGCACAACATGACAACGATGCCACAGCACAACATGACGACGATGCCACAGCACAACATGACAACGATGCCACAGCACAACATGACAACGATGCCACAGCACAACATGACAACGATGCCACAGCACAACATGACAACAATGCCACAGCACAACATGACAACGATGCAACAGCACAACATGACAACGATGCCACAGCACAACATGACAACGATGCCACAGCACAACATGACAACGGCACCAGCAACCGCAGCAACAACAGCTCTAGCCACAACAACCGATACAACACTGATTACCAACACCACAGCAGAGGTTCTTCCGGTGAGTGATGTCAAAAAACTCAAATCTGAGCAGAACTGAGCAATGGAACACAATCTGAAAGTCACTTGTATTGACGGAGTAGAAGTCCTGTCACACGACTCAAATTTCAGTCAGACATGAGTCATTAACTAAAACTGTGTGGAGGTAGATCCCATCGTCCATCTTTATATACAGTCTATGCTCCAAACAGATTTGACTCAGGACTTGTTGCTTATGATTCAGGTCATGATTTGTTCCTTATTAAGCTTCAAGTCAATGTCAGACCTCCGACCTTGAACCGTTTAAAAGTGCACATACTCCCGCTAACATGTTTTTCTCGTCTCTGTTGCAGACGCCTATTGACCGGACCGGATGTGGGGCCCAACAGATCTGTGGGTCTCAGCCCTCTGCCTGTGACCCCTCATCATCATCATCGTGTTTCTTCGTTGCTGCCAAGCAGAAGGACGGTCAGAACTTTGAGTTTTCCATCTCAGGGGAGTCAAGTGGCTACATCGCTGCCACGGTGTCAGCTGACACCACAGTGGTACGTCCTTTCTGTCACTCGTTTACCGATTAAAGTTCCATCAAGTCCGACCCGGAACCAATCATGTAGTTTGTTCCGAGTCATCGGTGTAAACAGGTACAATGAGCTGTTCTGTGGTTTTGCTCCACAGGGAGGTAACGACACAACCTACATCTGTGCGAACAATAATGGCAAAGTGAAGTTCTTCAGCGCTCTCCTGGACAACAACCAGCTGACTGTGAAAGAGGTGAGTTCCACTTGCCCAGAAGCAGTGGAGGAGCCGGGTGAGGATGTACTATGTGTCTACACTTCACTGGACTCTTCTTGTGGTTCTGCAGTGTTTTCTAAAGTTAATAAAACTGTAAAATATCAAGAAACAATTGGTCGTAAGGCTTTGAAAATTACATCTTTGGTAACATTGCCAATTCTTTTGAACGTATATCAGTATCAGATATTTTATAGGCCCTCAAAATCCATATCAGTTGGCTTCTAGTTGACATAGTACAACTATGATCTTTGTGGTCTGTTAACCTGGTCTTTGCTCTGCAGCTGCCTGTGAACTCGGTGAAGGGCCGAGTCAATGGAACCCTGATCCAGTGCACGTTTGTTGCCACGTTGGACCTGTCGACCACGAGAGCAGCAGCCGCAGCAACAAGCGCCTCCCTGTCCCTCTCCACCGGGACCTTTAACAGCAGTAAGCTAACACATTAAAGATACACATTTACAACACACACACTAAGAGCCAATCTCACAGAGACTACACCATATAATATATTCATATTTTCCCCCACGTTCTGATCGCATGTCCCTGACCTGTCTGTCTGTTGCTTATTCGCTCAGGTACTGGATCTCTGGGAACCCCCGACACCAAATTTACGAGCGAAGTTGCAGATCTGAGCGATGCTAATGCCACCATCACTAATGAGCTTTCCAGCACGACCACGACAACCAGCCCAACGACCAACAACATGACGACGATGCCACCACACAACATGACCATGCCACCGCACAACATGACCATGCCACCACACAACATGACCATGCCACCACACAACATGACCATGCCACCACACAACATGACCATGCCACCACACAACATGACCATGCCACCACACAACATGACCATGCCACCACACAACATGACGACGATGCCACCACACAACATGACAACGATGCCACAGCACAACATGACAACGATGCCACAGCACAACATGACAACGATGCCACAGCACAACATGACAATGCCACAGCACAACATGACAACGATGCCACCACACAACATGACAACGATGCCACAGCACAACATGACAACGATGCCACAGCACAACATGACAACGATGCCACAGCACAACATGACGACGATGCCACTGCACAACATGACAACGATGCCACAGCACAACATGACAACGATGCCACAGCACAACATGACAACGATGCCACAGCACAACATGACAACGATGCCACAGCACAACATGACAACGATGCCACAGCACAACATGACAACGATGCCACAGCACAACATGACAACGATGCCACTGCACAACATGACAACGGCACCAGCAACCGCAGCAACAACAGCTCTAGCCACAACAACCGATACAACACTGATTACCAACACAACAGTGATCGTTCTTCCGGTGAGTGATGTCAAAAAACTCAAATCTGAGCAGAACTGAGCAATGGAACACAATCTGAAAGTCACTTGTATTGACGGAGTAGAAGTCCTGTCACACGACTCAAATTTCAGTCAGACATGAGTCATTAACTAAAACTGTGTGGAGGTAGATCCCATCGTCCATCTTTATATACAGTCTATGCTCCAAACAGATTTGACTCAGGACTTGTTGCTTATGATTCAGGTCATGATTTGTTCCTTATTAAGCTTCAAGTCAATGTCAGACCTCCGACCTTGAACCATTTAAAAGTGCACATACTCCCGCTAACACGTTTTTCTCGTCTCCGTTGCAGACGCCTATTACCCGGACCGGATGTGGGATCCAACAGATCTGTGGGTCTCAGCCCTCTGCCTGTGACCCCTCATCATCATCATCGTGTTTCTTCGTTGCTGCCAAGCAGAAGGACGGTCAGAACTTTGAGTTTTCCATCTCAGGGGAGTCAAGTGGCTACATCGCTGCCACGGTGTCAGCTGACACCACAGTGGTACGTCCTTTCTGTCACTCGTTCACCGATCAAAGTTCCATCAAGTCCGACCCGGAACCAATCATGTAGTTTGTTCCGAGTCATCGGTGTAAACAGGTACAATGAGCTGTTCTGTGGTTTTGCTCCACAGGGAGGTAACGACACAACCTACATCTGTGCGAACAATAATGGCAAAGTGAAGTTCTTCAGCGCTCTCCTGGACAACAACCAGCTGACTGCGAAAGAGGTGAGTTCCACTTGCCCAGAAGCAGTGGAGGAGCCGGGTGAGGATGTACTATGTGTCTACACTTCACTGGACTCTTCTTGTGGTTCTGCAAGTAAAATACTGACTGAACAGTAAATGGCTGATAATCCAAATCTCTATTGAGAAAATGTGATACATCAGTTGGCCAACAGAATCATACATAGCTTTCAGAAATGTCGGTATCAGCATTCGTGTCTCAGCGATAAACGATGTCCGATGTGTTTCAGTTTGTCTAGAACAAACATGTTCTTACTTATTCATGAGTGTTTTCTAAAGTTAATAAAACTGGAAAATATCAAGAAACAATTTGTCGTAAGGGTTTGATAATGAACTCTTTGGTAACATTGCCAATTCTTTTGAACAGGTATATCAGTATCAGATATTTTATAGGCCCTCAAAATCCATATCAGTTGGCTTCTAGTTGACATAGAACAACTATGATCTTTGTGGTCTGTTAACCTGGTCTTTGCTCTGCAGCTGCCTGTGAACTCGGTGAAGGGCCGAGTCAATGGAAACCTGATCCAGTGCACGTTTGTTGCCACGTTGGACCTGTCGACCACGAGAGCAGCAGCCGCAGCATCAAGCGCCTCCCTGTCCCTCTCCACAGGGACCTTTGACAGCGGTAAGCTAACACATTAAAGATAAACATTTACAACACACACACTAAGAGCCAATCTCACAGAGACTACACCATATAATATATTCATATTTTCCCCCACGTTCTGATCACATGTCCCTGACCTGTCTGTCTGTTGCTTATTCGCTCAGGTACTGGATCTCTGGGAACCCCCGACACCAAATTTACGAGCGAAGTTGCAGATCTGAGCGATGCTAATGCCACCATCACTAATGAGATTTCCAGCACGACCACGACAACCAGCCCAACGACCAACAACATGACGACGATGCCACCACACAACATGACCATGCCACCACACAACATGACAACGATGCCACCACACAACATGACCATGCCACCGCACAACATGACCATGCCACCACACAACATGACCATGCCACCACACAACATGACCATGCCACCACACAACATGACGACAATGCCACCGCACAACATGACCATGCCACCACACAACATGACGACGATGCCACCACACAACATGACCATGCCACCACACAACATGACGATGCCACCGCACAACATGACGACAATGCCACCGCACAACATGACCATGCCACCACACAACATGACGACGATGCCACCACACAACATGACCATGCCACCACACAACATGACCATGCCACCACACAACATGACGACGATGCCACCACACAACATGACCATGCCACCACACAACATGACGATGCCACCGCACAACATGACGACGATGCCACCACACAACATGACGACAATGCCACCACACAACATGACCATGCCACCGCACAACATGACCATGCCACCACACAACATGACGACGATGCCACCGCACAACATGACCATGCCACCACACAACATGACGACGATGCCACCACACAACATGACCATGCCACCACACAACATGACGACGATGCCACCACACAACATGACCATGCCACCACACAACATGACGACGATGCCACCACACAACATGACGACGATGCCACCGCACAACATGACGACCAACAACATGACCATGGCACCAGCAACTGCAACCGCAGCAACAACAGCTCTAGCCACAACAACCAATACAACACTGATTACCAACACCACAGTGATCGTTCTTCCGGTGAGTGATGTCAAAAAACTCAAATCTGAGCAGAACTGAGCAATGGAAACCCAATCTGAAAGTCATGTGTATTGACGGAGTAGAAGTCCTGTCACACGACTCAAATTTCAGTTAGACATGAGTCATTAACTTATGTATTTTTTAACATTGCTATGCACAAACATTGAAACATGTGTTATACACAGCACAAGCAGGGACGGGTGCACCTGGCAGAGCACACCAGCTCATCAGCACATTCAGACCTGCTTCGACAGTATGCATAGTTTAGGCTGCAAAGACCAGCTGCACAGGTAGCAGATACCAGATGGACCAGATGCAACATATGTGTGTTTCTATAAGCATGAGCTTCAAATCAATGTCAGACCTCCGACCTTGAACCGTTTCAAAGTGCACATACTCCCGCTAACACCTTTTTCTCATCTCCGTTGCAGACGCCTATTACCCGGACCGGATGTGGGACCCAACAGATCTGTGGGTCTCAGCCCTCTGCCTGTGACCCCTCATCATCACCATCGTGTTTCTTCGTTGCTGCCAAGCAGAAGGACGGTCAGAACTTTGAGTTTTCCATCTCAGGGGAGTCAAGTGGCTACATCGCTGCCACGGTGTCAGCTGACACCACAGTGGTACGTCCTTTCTGTCACTTGTTCACCGATTAAAGTTCAATCAAGTCCGGCCCAGAACCAATCATGTAGTTTGTTCCGAGTCATCGGTGTAAACAGGTACAATGAGCTGTTCTGTGGTTTTGCTCCACAGGGAGGTAACGACACAACCTACATCTGTGCGAACAATAATGGCAAAGTGAAGTTCTTCAGCGCTCTCCTGGACAACAACCAGCTGACTGCGAAAGAGGTGAGTTCCACTTGCCCAGAAGCAGTGGAGGAGCCGGGTGAGGATGTACTATGTGTTGTTGTGCAATAGGAGTAGACTTGACGTTGGCTAATTATTAATAATCATGAAATATGATTATTAAAAATAAAAATTATTTATCAAAAATAATTAAATTATTAATTGAAGATGATCAGTAATCAAATAACAATAAAACCACTAATGAGAAAATAGGAATTATCAATTAGAAGGTACAAGCTATCAATTAACAATGATAAGGTTATCAACCAAGAATAGTGAAAATAATTAGTCAAAAACAATAAAATTATCAATTTAAGAATAATACTATCTATATTAATAATTGAGAAAGGGGGGCACCACCCTGGTTTCCAGGGACCAACGATGTCAAGCTATAATTATCAGTCTCATAATGATAAATGTCAAATTAATAATGTCAATATTTTAATATTAACGATTACTTAATAAACAGTGAAGGCTTCTAAATTCGAGCACAGGCAATCATAATCCAGCTGCAATCACACACTTATGCACAAATAATCACAGACTACAGATACTTTAATTACAAAAGTATTTATTAAAAAGGGGAAATAAAGTTATAATGTTATTCAATGATTTATCATTTTAACAAGCTCTGATATTTCAAAGATAAACACAGCAGCAGCACTTATCACAATTCAGAAAATACATGTAAAACCTGCGGTCTACCTATGTATGTCTGTCTCTGTGTGTGTGTGTCTGTGTCAAAGTGTCTCTTTGTGTGGGTGTGTCTATGTGTGTGTATGTGAAATAAAGTTAGTGTTTTTTAATGATTTATCATTTTAACAAACTCCCATATTTCAAAGATAACAACAGCAGCTTATCACAATTTAGAACACGCATGTAACCTCTGGTCCATCTATGTGTCTCTGTGTGTGTGTATCTGTCTGTGTCTATCAATGTGTGTGTGTGTGTGTGTGTGTGTGTGTGTGTGTGTGTGTGCGAGAGAGAGAGAAAAAGAAGGGGCGTGGCGATGACGTGTAGTGACATCACATCTTAGATGGAGGCCGATCATGATTCGTGGAATCAAGGCCTAAAAACTCTCAAAATGGCGGATTGACTACAAAACAAGATGGCGGAGCCGTTATGAATTTAGAGCCAGGATGGGAGGAGAGAGAGAGCGGAGGCGTGGCAATAATAGACTCAAAATGGTGGGTTAACTTGCGTTATTCAAGATGGAGTCTATGTTAATGACACCATGTGGCCGGAGCGCACACTGGTGGTCGTCACATGAATTACACAAAGGAAATTTTAGACAAAGAGAATTCTTATCTCTGCTTGGCTTTGGGGGCCGAATGGTTTCCAGATGTGTTCAGCCTCTCTAAGCATAGATTTAACTATGTGACATGACCTGTATTATAAATACAGGTCAGAAGTGTGTATAGGTCGGTTTAGAAGGAGAGAGAGAGAGAGAGAGAGAAAACATGTAAGGAGAGTTCAAAGAAGCTCTTAAAAACACGCCAGAGATAGATTAACAGTGATTCACCCCTCAGCCCTCAAGCGAACGTTGTGGGCCGAGGTTCTGATCGGTGAAATCACTGCAGACTCACACAGACGTTAACAGTGCGGGCGGAGGCGCTTCTCGCGGCCCTATTCACTGCAACACAAAACATTGCGATCAAACCGGAAACCGGAAGTAGCGGCTCGGAGTAGTGGCCGGCTAAAACAATGGAACACGGAGGTTCCCTCAACAAAATACACTCAAGTATTAAATCAACACGCTACATATTAAAACTAACATCTGCCCAGACAACATAAGCCTCTTACTGTGACCGTGATTTCGTGGGTTGCATGCGCATTGGCGCGAATCTCCCGGAGGTTCAGTGAATAGCTTGAAGTCTCTCAGGCGGGCTCTCGTCAGCACCGCAGCTGGGCCGGAGCGGATCCGTTGTGCTCCGTGACGGGATGAGGCTTCGTCTCCTTCGGTAGCAGCGGAGATCGTGCTGCCTCACAGGGACGTGCGGCTGCTTGTAGCCGTTGTAGATCGTGTGGAGAAAGAATAAAAGTAAAGTCCGTGTGGAAAAGGAAACAGTCTGAGATCGTCCAGCGAGCAATTTCCTGTTTGATCTTTCCAAGTTAAAACAGGAAAAGTCCTTTCCAAAATAAAACGTCAACTAAGATAAAAGAATAAATGAATGAAATGAATTGAAATGAATAAAACAAACGTCTTGTCACCTCCATTAGCTTACTGGGTCGACTATGAAGACCCCCGGGGGGGGTCTAGTGGCGACGTCAGCATCGGAGGAAAGAGAGTGATTTCTCTGATTCCAGGGGTTTTGTATCCCTGGGAGGAGGCCAGCCTCCTTGGAGGAGGGGTCAGGGGTCAGTGTGGCTTGCGGCCAATGGAAAGGTCAGAAGTCAAGTCTCAGGGAGCGGCTTACAGTGGGGTCCTTCACAGGACCCAGGAAGTGATCTGCTGCCACATGGAGATAAGCGCTCCATGCTGGATTTCTAATGTAAGGGGTTTCCCGAGCCTGGTCTCAAGTTTTACGACCCATTGTTGAAAACTCAGATCACTCAGGACTCTACCCCAACAGTGTCTACACTTCACTGGACTCTTCTTGTGGTTCTGCAAGTAAAATACTGACTGAACAGTTAATGGCTGATAATCCAAATCTCTGTTGAGAAAATGTGATACATCAGTTGGCCAACAGAATCATACGGAGCTTTCAGAAATGTCGGTATCAGCATTCGTGTCTCGGCGATAAACGATGTCCGTTGTGTTTCAGTTTGTCTAGAACAAACATTTTCTTACTTATTCATGAGTGTTTTCTAAAGTTAATAAAACTGTAAAATATCAAGAAACAATTTGTCGTAAGGGTTTGAAAATTACATCTTTGGTAACATGGCCAATTCTTTTGAACATGTATATCAGTATCAGATATTTTATAGGCCCTCAAAATCCATATCAGTTGGCTTCTAGTTGACATAGTACAACTATGATCTTTGTGGTCTGTTAACCTGGTCTTTGCTCTGCAGCTGCCTGTGAACTCGGTGAAGGGCCGAGTCAATGGAAACCTGATCCAGTGCACGTTTGTTGCCACGTTGGACCTGTCGACCACGAGAGCAGCAGCCGCAGCATCAAGCGCCTCCCTGTCCCTCTCCACCGGGACCTTTAACAGCAGTAAGCTAACACATTAAAGATATACATTTACAACACACACACTAAGAGCCAATCTCACAGAGACTACACAACATCATATATTCATATTTCCCCCCACGTTCTGATCACATGTCCCTGACCTGTCTGTCTGTCGCTTATTCGCTCAGGTACTGGATCTCTGGGAACCCCCGACACCAAATTTACGAGCGAAGTTGCAGATCTGAGCGATGCTAATGCCACCATCACTAATGTGATTTCCAGCACGACCACGACAACCAGCCCAACGACCAACAACATGACGACGATGCCACCACACAACATGACCATGCCACCACACAACATGACCATGCCACCACACAACATGACGACGATGCCACCACACAACATGACGATGCCACCGCACAACATGACGACAATGCCACCACACAACATGACCATGCCACCACACAACATGACCATGCCACCACACAACATGACGACGATGCCACCACACAACATGACGATGCCACCGCACAACATGACGACGATGCCACCGCACAACATGACCATGCCACCACACAACATGACCATGCCACCACACAACATGACGACGATGCCACCACACAACATGACGATGCCACCACACAACATGACGACAATGCCACCACACAACATGACCATGCCACCACACAACATGACCATGCCACCACACAACATGACGACGATGCCACCACACAACATGACCATGCCACCACACAACATGACGACGATGCCACCACACAACATGACCATGGCACCACACAACATGACGACGATGCCACCACACAACATGACCATGGCACCAACAACTGCAACCGCAGCAACAACAACTGTACCCACAACAACCAATACAACACTGATTACCAACACCACAGCAGAGGTTCTTCCGGTGAGTGATGTCAAAAAACTCAAATCTGAGCAGAACTGAGCAATGGAACACAATCTGAAAGTCACGTGTATTGACGGAGTAGAAGTCCTGTCACACGACTCAAATTTCAGTTAGACATGAGTCATTAATTTATGTATTTTTTAACATTGCTATGCACAAACATTGAAACATGTGTTATACACAGCACAATCAGGGACCTGGCAGAGCACACCAGCTCATCAGCACATTCAGACCTGCTTCCACAGTATGCATAGTTTAGGCTGCAAAGACCAGCTGCACAGGTAGCAGATACCAGATGGACCAGATGGACCAGATGCAACATATGTGTGTTTCTATAAGCATGAGCTTCAAATCAATGTCAGACCTCCGACCTTGAACCGTTTCAAAGTGCACATACTCCCGCTAACACCTTTTTCTCATCTCCGTTGCAGACGCCTATTGACCGGACCGGATGTGGGGCCCAACAGATCTGTGGGTCTCAGCCCTCTGCCTGTGACCCCTCATCATCATCATCATCGTGTTTCTTCGTTGCTGCCAAGCAGAAGGACGGTCAGAACTTTGAGTTTTCCATCTCAGGGGAGTCAAGTGGCTACATCGCTGCCACGGTGTCAGCTGACACCACAGTGGTACGTCCTTTCTGTCACTCGTTCACCGATTAAAGTTCAATCAAGTCCGACCCGGAACCAATCATGCAGTTTGTTCCGAGTCATCGGTGTAAACAGGTACAATGAGCTGTTCTGTGGTTTTGCCCCACAGGGAGGTAACGACACAACCTACATCTGTGCGAACAATAATGGCAAAGTGAAGTTCTTCAGCGCTCTCCTGGACAACAACCAGCTGACTGTGAAAGAGGTGAGTTCCACTTGCCCAGAAGCAGTGGAGGAGCCGGGTGAGGATGTACTATGTGTCTACACTTCACTGGACTCTTCTTGTGGTTCTGCAAGTAAAATACTGACTGAACAGTAAATGGCTGATAATCCAAATCTCTATTGAGAAAATGGAATACATCAGTTGGCCAATAGAATCATACATAGCTTTCAGAAATGTCGGTATCAGCATTCGTGTCTCAGCGATAAACGATGTCCGATCTGTTTCAGTTTGTCTAGAACAAACATTTTCTTACTTATTCATGAGTGTTTTCTAAAGTTAATAAAACTGGAAAATATCAAGAAACAATTTGTCGTAAGGGTTTGATAATGACATCTTTAGTAACATTGCCAATTCTTATGAACGTGTATCAGTATTAGATATTTTATAAGCCCTCAAAATCCATATCAGTTGGCTTCTAGTTGACATAGTACAACTATGATCTTTGTGGTCTGTTAACCTGGTCTTTGCTCTGCAGCTGCCTGTGAACTCGGTGAAGGGCCGAGTCAATGGAAACCGGATCCAGTGCACGTTTGTTGCCACGTTGGACCTGTCGACCACGAGAGCAGCAGCCGCAGCAACAAGCGCCTCCCTGTCCCTCTCCACCGGGACCTTTGACAGCGGTAAGCTAACACATTAAAGATAAACATTTACAACACACACACTAAGAGCCAATCTCACAGAGACTACACAACATAATATATTCATATTTCCCCCCACGTTCTGATCACATGTCCCTGACCTGTCTGTCTGTTGCTTATTCACTCAGGTACTGGAGTTCTGGGAACCCCCGACACCAAATTTACGAGCGAAGTTGCAGATCTGAGCAATGCTAATGCCACCATCACTAATGAGCTTTCCAGCACGACCACGACAACCAGCCCAACGACCAACAACATGACGACGATGCCACCACACAACATGACGACGATGCCACCACACAACATGACGATGCCACCACACAACATGACCATGCCACCACACAACATGACGACGATGCCACCACACAACATGACCATGCCACCGCACAACATGACGACAATGCCACCACACAACATGACCATGCCACCACACAACATGACCATGCCACCACACAACATGACCATGCCACCACACAACATGACCATGCCACCACACAACATGACCATGCCACCACACAACATGACGACGATGCCACCACACAACATGACCATGGCACCAACAACTGCAACCGCAGCAACAACAACTGTAGCCACAACAACCAATACAACACTGATTACCAACACCACAGCGGAGGTTCTTCCGGTGAGTGATGTCAAAAAACTCAAATCTGAGCAGAACTGAGCAATGGAACACAATCTGAAAGTCACGTGTATTGACGGAGTAGAAGTCCTGTCACACGACTCAAATTTCAGTTAGACATGAGTCATTAATTTATGTATTTTTTAACATTGCTATGCACAAACATTGAAACATGTGTTATACACAGCACAATCAGGGACCTGGCAGAGCACACCAGCTCATCAGCACATTCAGACCTGCTTCCACAGTATGCATAGTTTAGGCTGCAAAGACCAGCTGCACAGGTAGCAGATACCAGATGGACCAGATGGACCAGATGCAACATATGTGTGTTTCTATAAGCATGAGCTTCAAATCAATGTCAGACCTCCGACCTTGAACCGTTTCAAAGTGCACATACTCCCGCTAACACCTTTTTCTCGTCTCCGTTGCAGACGCCTATTGACCGGACCGGATGTGGGGCCCAACAGATCTGTGGGTCTCAGCCCTCTGCCTGTGACCCCTCATCATCATCATCATCGTGTTTCTTCGTTGCTGCCAAGCAGAAGGACGGTCAGAACTTTGAGTTTTCCATCTCAGGGGAGTCAAGTGGCTACATCGCTGCCACGGTGTCAGCTGACACCACAGTGGTACGTCCTTTCTGTCACTCGTTCACCGATTAAAGTTCAATCAAGTCCGACCCGGAACCAATCATGCAGTTTGTTCCGAGTCATCGGTGTAAACAGGTACAATGAGCTGTTCTGTGGTTTTGCCCCACAGGGAGGTAACGACACAACCTACATCTGTGCGAACAATAATGGCAAAGTGAAGTTCTTCAGCGCTCTCCTGGACAACAACCAGCTGACTGTGAAAGAGGTGAGTTCCACTTGCCCAGAAGCAGTGGAGGAGCCGGGTGAGGATGTACTATGTGTCTACACTTCACTGGACTCTTCTTGTGGTTCTGCAAGTAAAATACTGACTGAACAGTAAATGGCTGATAATCCAAATCTCTATTGAGAAAATGGAATACATCAGTTGGCCAATAGAATCATACATAGCTTTCAGAAATGTCGGTATCAGCATTCGTGTCTCAGCGATAAACGATGTCCGATGTGTTTCAGTTTGTCTAGAACAAACATTTTCTTACTTATTCATGAGTGTTTTCTAAAGTTAATAAAACTGGAAAATATCAAGAAACAATTTGTCGTAAGGGTTTGATAATGACATCTTTAGTAACATTGCCAATTCTTATGAACAGGTATATCAGTATCAGATATTTTATAGGCCCTCAAAATCCATATCAGTTGGCTTCTAGTTGACATAGAACAACTATGATCTTTGTGGTCTGTTAACCTGGTCTTTGCTCTGCAGCTGCCTGTGAACTCGGTGAAGGGCCGAGTCAATGGAAACCGGATCCAGTGCACGTTTGTTGCCACGTTGGACCTGTCGACCACGAGAGCAGCAGCCGCAGCAACAAGCGCCTCCCTGTCCCTCTCCACCGGGACCTTTAACAGCAGTAAGCTAACACATTAAAGATAAACATTTACAACACACACACTAAGAGCCAATCTCACAGAGACTACACAACATCATATATTCATATTTCCCTCCACGTTCTGATCACATGTCCCTGACCTGTCTGTCTGTTGCTTATTCACTCAGGTACTGGAGTTCTGGGAACCCCCGACACCAAATTTACGAGCGAAGTTGCAGATCTGAGCGATGCTAATGCAACCATCACTAATGAGCTTTCCAGCACGACCACGACAACCAGCCCAACGACCAACAACATGACGACGATGCCACCACACAACATGACGACAATGCCACCACACAACATGACGACGATGCCACCACACAACATGACCATGCCACCGCACAACATGACGACGATGCCACCACACAACATGACCATGCCACCACACAACATGACGACGATGCCACCACACAACATGACGACGATGCCACCGCACAACATGACGACCAACAACATGACCATGGCACCAGCAACTGCAACCGCAGCAACAACAACTGTACCCACAACAACCAATACAACACTGATTACCAACACCACAGCGGAGGTTCTTCCGGTGAGTGATGTCAAAAAACTAAAATCTGAGCAGAACTGAGCAATGGAACACAATCTGAAAGTCACTTGTATTGACGGAGTAGAAGTCCTGTCACACGACTCAAAATTCAGTTAGACATGAGTCATTAACTTATGTATTTTTTAACATTGCTATGCACAAACATTGAAACGTGTGTTATACACAGCACAAGCAGGGACCTGGCAGAGCACACCAGCTCATCAGCACATTCAGACCTGCTTCCACAGTATGCATAGTTTAGGCTGCAAAGACCAGCTGCACAGGTAGCAGATACCAGATGGACCAGATGGACCAGATGCAACATATGTGTGTTTCTATAAGCATGAGCTTCAAATCAATGTCAGACCTCCGACCTTGAACCGTTTCAAAGTGCACATACTCCCGCTAACACCTTTTTCTCATCTCCGTTGCAGACGCCTCTTGGCCGGACCGGATGTGGGGCCCAACAGATCTGTGGGTCTCAGCCCTCTGCCTGTGACCCCTCATCATCATCATCGTGTTTCTTCGTTGCTGCCAAGCAGAAGGACGGTCAGAACTTTGAGTTTTCCATCTCAGGGGAGTCAAGTGGCTACATCGCTGCCACGGTGTCAGCTGACACCACAGTGGTACGTCCTTTCTGTCACTCGTTCACCGATTAAAGTTCAATCAAGTCCGACCCAGAACCAATCATGTAGTTTGTTCCGAGTCATCGGTGTAAACAGGTACAATGAGCTGTTCTGTGGTTTTGCTCCACAGGGAGGTAACGACACAACCTACATCTGTGCGAACAATAATGGCAAAGTGAAGTTCTTCAGCGCTCTCCTGGACAACAACCAGCTGACTTTGAAAGAGGTGAGTTCCACTTGCCCAGAAGCAGTGGAGGAGCCGGGTGAGGATGTACTATGTGTCTACACTTCACTGGACTCTTCTTGTGGTTCTGCAGTGTTTTCTAAAGTTAATAAAACTGTAAAATATCAAGAAACAATTGGTCGTAAGGCTTTGATAATGACATCTTTAGTAACATTGCCAATTCTTTTGAACGTGTATATCAGTATCAGATATTTTATAGGCCCTCAAAATCCATATCAGTTGGCTTCTAGTTGACATAGAACAACTATGATCTTTGTGGTCTGTTAACCTGGTCTTTGCTCTGCAGCTGCCTGTGAACTCGGTGAAGGGCCGAGTCAATGGAAACCTGATCCAGTGCACGTTTGTTGCCACGTTGGACCTGTCGACCACGAGAGCAGCAGCCGCAGCATCAAGCGCCTCCCTGTCCCTCTCCACCGGGACCTTTGACAGCGGTAAGCTAACACATTAAAGATAAACATTTACAACACACACACTAAGAGCCAATCTCACAGAGACTACACAACATCATATATTCATATTTCCCCCCACGTTCTGATCACATGTCCCTGACCTGTCTGTCTGTTGCTTATTCGCTCAGGTACTGGAGTTCTGGGAACCCCCGACACCAAATTTACGAGCGAAGTTGCAGACCTGAGCAATGCTAATGCCACCATCACTAATGTGATTTCCAGCACGACCACGACCACCAGCCCAACGACCAACAACATGACGATGCCACCGCACAACATGACCATGCCACCGCACAGCATGACGACAAACAACATGACCTCGGCACCAGCAACTGCAACCACAACAACAACTGTAGCCACAACAACAACAACAGCTCTAGCCACAACAACAACAACAGCTGTAGCCACAACAACAACAACAACTGTACCCACAACAACCAATACAACACTGATTACCAACACCACAGTGATCGTTCTTCCGGTGAGTGATGTCAAAAAACTCAAATCTGAGCAGAACTGAGCAATGGAACACAATCTGAAAGTCACTTGTATTGACGGCATAGAAGTCCTGTCACACGACTCAAATTTCAGTCAGACATGAGTCATTAACTTGTGTATTTTTTAACATTGCTATGCACAAACATTGAAACATGTGTTATACACAGCACAAGCAGGGACGGGTGCACCTGGCAGAGCACACCAGCTCATCAGCGCATTCAGAGTGGCTTCCACAGTATGCATAGTTTAGGCTGCAAAGACCAGCTGCACAGGTAGCAGATACCAGATGGACCAGATGGACCAGATGCAACATATGTGTGTTTCTATAAGCATGAGCTTCAAATCAATGTCGGACCTCTGACCTCGAACCATTTAAAGGTGCACACACTCCCGCTAACACCTTTTTCTCGTCTGCGTTGCAGACGCCTATTGACCGGACCGGATGTGGGGCCCAACAGATCTGTGGGTCTCAGCCCTCTGCCTGTGACCCCTCATCATCATCATCGTGCTTATTCGTTGCTGCCAAGCAGAAGGGCGGTCAGAACTTTGAGTTTTCCATCTCAGGGGAGTCAAGTGGCTACATCGCTGCCACGGTGTCAGCTGACACCACAGTGGTACGTCCTTTCTGTCACTCGTTCACCGATTAAAGTTCCATCAAGTCCGACCCGGAACCAATCATGTAGTTTGTTCCGAGTCATCGGTGTAAACAGGTACAATGAGCTGTTCTGTGGTTTTGCTCCACAGGGAGGTAACGACACAACCTACATCTGTGCGAACAATAATGGCAAAGTGAAGTTCTTCAGCGCTCTCCTGGACAACAACCAGCTGACTGCGAAAGAGGTGAGTTCCACTTGCCCAGAAGCAGTGGAGGAGCCGGGTGAGGATGTACTATGTGTCTACACTTCACTGGACTCTTCTTGTGGTTCTGCAGTGGTTTGTAAAGTTAATAAAACTGTATAATATCAAGATAGAATTTGTCGTAAGGGTTTGATAATGAACTCTTTAGTAACATTGCCAATTCTTTTGAACGTGTATCAGTATCAGATAATTTATAGGCCCTCAAAATCCATATCAGTTGGCTTCTAGTTGACATAGAACAACTATGATCTTTGTGGTCTGTTAACCTGGTCTTTGCTCTGCAGCTGCCTGTGAACTCGGTGAAGGGCCGAGTCAATGGAAACCTGATCCAGTGCACGTTTGTTGCCACGTTGGACCTGTCGACCACGAGAGCAGCAGCCGCAGCAACAAGCGCCTCCCTGTCCCTCTCCACCGGGACCTTTGACAGCGGTAAGCTAACACATTAAAGATGTACATTTACAACACACACACTGAAGGCCGAATTATAGTATTGGACTGCAACTGTGGCTGGCCACGCAGTTGCATAGACGGACTTGTTTTGGTTTATGGTTTCCCAAGGGTTGCCCGTGTTAATTCCCCGCCAGAACACTAGGGGGAGTAACGTGTTTTGTCGAAGACGACCTTAGAGACGTCTTCTTTGTGTGTGGCAATCGTCGTCGACTGTTTATTTACATCTCCACGGCGGCTCCTCATAGCGTTTTTCTGGCGGACAAATTCGCCAGTCAGTGACGGGTTATCCACGTGGTCATACTTTCGGATCTCTTCTGCCAAGTGCTCTTCTATTTGGTCTATATTTGTTCTTCTAAATCTTCCGTGATTTCTACCGGTACTATGGGGCATGAAACCGGAAACTAGACTCCGGACGGGATGTAGTAAGCAGACCATTCACAGTCTTGCCGGCTGCGTTAGGCTTGTGTAGCTTTGTCGTATAGTTAGAAAAAATGGCAGACCCACGCAAGCCCCAAGAGGGGGCACGCAAGCAAGTAAGGGGCACATTGCGTGTCTTGCGTGCCTGCGTAAAATCCGACTATAAATCGGCCTTAAGAGCCACTCCCACAGAGACTACACCACATAATATATTCATATTTCCCACCAGGTTCTGGATCTCTGGGAGCCCCCGACACCAAATTCAGGAGCGGAGTTGTCGACCTGAGGGATGCTTCTGCCACCATCACTAATGAGCTCTCCACCACAACCACGACCACCACCACCACCACCGTCACCCCCACTGTGACTGCACACGCCTCCACATTCCAGCAGTCACTGATGCAAGGTGAGAATAAGAGATAACACGGATGATAATCTACAATCTAGATTATCATTATAACTCAGATTAAGGCACGTTTGAACAATGACTAAAAGCTGTTCTCCCGTCCTCCTCTTTAGTTCTGCTGATCTCTGTGGGCGTGTTCACTATGGCCCTGGTGTGAAGAACAAAAAACCTTTAGGATTCAACACAAGAAGAAACATAACTACTCAATCTAAATATTGCATTTACTGTAAACTGTACATCCCACATTATAAGGATCATGCTGAATTTAATATCCACTCACTGGAGGTGCAGGTAGGAGTGATGGTGGTGGTCAGTCTTCTGACTGCTTTCAGGTCTGTTGTAGAGTCTGCAAGAAATAAGAGAATACATGATAAAGTTTTTAATTAAAGGTTATGTGTAATATATTTACCCCCCCCCCTCCAAAACCTCTTTGTTATTGATGTTCTCTGTCTTCTTCACAAACTATGACGCTAGAAAATGGCTGAAATGTTTTTGTGCAACTTTCTATTGTAAATGTGTGTACTGTTACTGTACATGATGCAATAATGTTTTCAAAATGAAGCCTTCCGTGGCTGATACGTGTGTGAGTGTGTGCGTGTCTGTTTGTGTGAGTGTGTCTGTGTGTGTGTGTGTCTGTGCAATAGCGAACACAAATGAGCCGTTGCACATTGGGAATGCTATATAGATACGAAATGCTGTTGAAAATAATTTTGCACTTTGCATTATGTAAAGGAGTTTTTATTGCCATTTTTCATTAAAGTTATATTTAAAACAAGGTCTGATTGTACTGATATTGTTGAGAGATGGAAACACTAGACACGCACGCGCACACACACACCTTAGTATATAAACACAGTTTCATCACAAACACGCTAACTGGAGGCTAGATTGAAATCACACAACACAGTAGCCTAGCTAACGGTAGCTACGTTTAGCGGCTAACGCTCCAGTTGAATGATGCTAGTAGCTAGCACAGGTTTGCGTCTTCAGGCATGTACCGGTGTTTTTTGCGCATTTTAAAAAAATAATCCAACATTTAAAAAACAAATCCCGTGAGCGACAAAACGCTACGAAGTTCCTCAGACAGCTGAGTTCACCTCCAAACCAAGATGGCGACCGGAAGTGGCGTCACATCATAACACTGCACAAATTGCAATATTATTAAGTCATTAAATTATTTCATTAACTTTGTTCTATTAGAACTTCCAAAGGTACTAATGTCATATTATTACCACAACAATTTCGTAGCATTATGAGGTTAAAGTAATAATCTAACTAGAGAAAGATTGTAATATTTCTAGAAGAAAAGTCATAATAATACGAGAATGAAGTTGTAATATTATGATATTATTTTCATGGTGTTACAGCTTCAGGGTGAAAATCTCTGAGAATTATGTGGATTTATTATCATCTTCAATATCTGTTCGGTTATTATCTGACTCGGACAGAAGAGGTTTGTGAACACTGAGTTTTTCAGCCTTTCCGAATCATATTCAAGTATCATCATTTTAAACTATTAATGTTAAGTTGAAGAAGGGATTTGGTCACTTTTATGATACTTTAGGGCAACGAGACGAGATGTCTCACGCTCTTTGAAGACATTTTAAACGCACAATAAACAATATATTTGTTAATTCTACTCAACCTACAGGCTATAATCAGGTTTAACCCCCTTTTCCTGGAAACATTTTAACACTGTCTTCTATACATGTGGACATATTGTTTTGCTGGATGTTTATAAATATATGCGTGTATGTCTTTTCTTTTGATTTATGTCTTTTACTTGGTTTTGGATGGCTGAAAAATTCAAAAACTACTAATCATGACAGGAAACTACCTTGCACAACTGTGGACAAAATCACTAGGTTTTGGGAAGTATTAGTCAAGTATAATTTACTTTGTCAACCTGTCTTGATACTCCACGTCTAGACGCCGGGATGAATAGTCTTTTGTTTCCGTGAATAGTCTCGTGGCCCGGATCCAACTGTCGGGTGGAAGATTTAAAACACAACACATTGAAACAATCACGAGATTCCTCACAGTAGGTGTGACACAATCCTGTCGTGCCAAGTGTCAACAATGAGTGTGATGAACGCACAGTAAAATAAACCAGTCAGGCGATGCAGTGTGTAAGAAGACACACTGGGCTGGAAGGGGGTTGACCTTATCCTTCTTGTCCTTCTTGTCCTTCTTGTCAGTTGTCTTTGCAACATGCTTCGGTGCATCTGTCAAACATTTCTGTTCTAATCCTAAACTATTTTACCTCAACAAAAAACAAAATTCATATTTGACAGTTGACGTTGTTGTGCAATAGGAGTAGACTTGACGTTGGCTAATTATTAATAATCATGAAATATGATTATTAAAATAATAAAAATTATGTATTAAAAATAATTAAAAATGATAAGGCTATCACTTAAGAATAGTAAAATAATCAATTAGAAATGATAAGGTTATCCATTAAGAATAGTTAAATAATTAATGAAAACAAAAAAATTATCAATTAAGAATGATACAATCTGTAATATTTACTTATCGTAGGGGGGCACCACCCTGGTTACAGGGACCAACGAAATCAAGCTATAAATATCAGTCTCATATGATATTGGTTAAATTAATAATCTTAATAATTAATATTAATGATTATTTAATAAACAGTAAAGGCTTCTAAGTTCGAGCACAGGCAATCATAATCCAGCTGTATTCACACACATATGCACAAATAATCACAGACTACAGATACTTTAATTACAAAAGCATTTATTAAAAAGGGGAAATAAAGTTAATGCTATTTAATGATTCATCATTTTAACAAGCTCCGATATTTCACAGATAAACACAGCAGCAGCACTCATCACAATTCAGAAAATACATGTAAAACCTGCGGTCTACCTATGTATGTCTGTCTCTGTGTGTGTGTGTGTGTCAAAGTGTCTCTCTGTGTGTGTGTGTCTATGTGTGTGTATGTGAAATAAAGTTAGTGTTATTTAATGATTCATCATCTTAACAAACTCCAATATTTCAAAAATAACAACAGCAGCAGCTTATCACAATTTAGAACACACATGTATTCATCTATGTCAGGGGTGTCCAAACTACGGCCCGCGGGCCATCTGCGGCCCGCCATCCATTTTAAATTGGCCCGCCTCAAAATTAATTTTTTTTTTTTTTTTTTAAACTAACAATTTAGTAGCACTTAAATGGCACTTACTTATAGCACTTGTAGTTTTGCTCTATTTTTGAAGAAATTGTACTTTCTTCATTCTTGTTGTTCTGGGTTTGTACCCTCGGGTACCCTTGAATGCACTTATTATAAGTAGCTCTGGATAAAAACGTCAGCTAAATGTAATGTAATGGACTATGGCCCACTGTATTGTACTTCTCAGTTAACGCCGTTATGCCCCCCCCCCCGCCCTGAGCGACGCGATTGTCAACAGTCCGCTCCAGGGCAGGGGGGCGTGGCGGCGTGAGTGGCCCAGACCTTCGTATTTTTTTCTGTATGTGGCCCTCGGGATAAAAAGTTTGGACACCCCTGATCTATGTGTATCTGTGTGTGTGAGTATCTGTCTGTGTCTATCAATGTGTGTGTGTGTGTGTGTGTGTGTGTGTGTGTGTGTGTGTGTGTGTGTGTGAGAGAGAGTGAGAGAGAAGAGGGGGAGTGGCGATGACGCAGTCACGTGGTGACGTCACATCTAAGATGGAGGCCGACAATGACTCAAGGAGTCATTAGGCTTAAAACTACAAAACGAAATGGCGGATTCGTTATGAATTTAGAGCCAGAATTGAGGGCGGGTCTAGAGATGAATAATCTCCAATGGCCGCCGGACCACGTGTGAGACACAAAGGAGGAGGTAGAACAAAAGGATTCTTTGTTCTAGTTTAGCTTTGGAGTCAAAATGGCGGCAAGATGCATTCAGGCCCTCTAAATATAGATTTAACTATGTGAACATGAACTGTATTATAAATACAGATCGGAACGTGTGTAGGTAGGTTTAGGAGAAGAGAAAAAGAGAGAGGGAGAGAGAGAACATGCAAGGAGAGTTCAAAGAAGCTCTTAAAACACGCCGTAGATAAGTTAACAGTGATTTAACCGCTCAGCCCCAAGCGGACGTTGTGGGCTGAGGTTCTGATCGGTAAACTCACTGCAGACTAACACGGACGTAAACAGCGCGGCAGGAGGCGCTTCTCACAGCACGCATTACTGTAACGCAAACACTGCCGTTAAACCGGAAACCGGAAGTGGCCGGCTCGTCGCCGCTAAAACACTGGAAACTCAGCGGTCTCCTATAAAACAAATACACTCAAGTATTAAAACAATACGCTACGTATTAAACTAACATCTGCCCAGACAGTTTCGCCTCTTACTGTGACCGTGGTTTCGTGGGGTGCGTGCGCGTTCCGCGCAGATATCCCGGAAGTCCAGTGAATAGCTCGTAGTCTCTTAAGCTGTGCTGCCGCTGGTCCGCCTGGAGCAGCGGGCGTCGCGCTGGGCCGAAGAGGAGCGGATTTTCTCATGCTGCCTCGACGGGATGAACGTCGTCCTTCTTCTTCAGGGATGTGCGGCTGCGTGGAGCCGGTTGAAGATCGTGTGGAAAAAGAAAGTCTGTGGAAAGTGCCGGAGTCCGTCCCGCGGGTGCACTTTCCTGTTTCGGTCCTTCAAGTTAAAACAGCATAAAGTCCTATCAAAATAAAACTTCGACTGAGATAAAAGAAAGAAATGAAATGAGTTAAAATAAACGTCTTATCGCCTCCATCAGATTGCTGGGTTAATTAGGAAGACCCCGGGGGGGGTCTAGTGCAACGTCAGCATCGGAGTAAAAGAGAGCAAAGATTTCTGTGAGTGCAGGGGTTTTGTACCCCTGAGAGGAGGCCAGCCTCCTTGGAGGAGGGGTCAAGGGTCAGTGTGGCCATCGGCCAATTGAAGGTCAGAAGTCAAGTCTCAGGGAGCGGCTTACAGTGGGGTCCTTTGAAGGACCCAGGAAGTGATTTGCTCTCACACTGAGATCTTATCTCCATGTGGTTTTTTTATGTGAGGGGTTTCTCTAGGCTGGTCTCAAGCTTTATGACCCATTGTTGAAAACTCAGATCACTGGGCCCTCAGTCCCAACAACGTGCAGGTATTCGTTGTCATGCTCGTCGCTCATCAGAGTTTTTAATGCTGCTGATAAAGTCGAAGCCATCAGATTAAAAACTAATAAAATTAAATACCAAACATTATCCAAGCGATTCCAATAGGAGGTAAATGTTTCACTTTATGTATTGTAGAGGTGTTTATATCTAATAACTTATTGAAAAGTTCTCCTGGTATCAAATAGATCATTGGAGCCTTTTCCTCCACATTTTCATGAATGCAGTGTGCAGCAGTAAACACAAGGTGACGCTGTTGACTCGCTGAAGAGAACGTTCACTCCTTCTCGCGGTCATTTAATCACAAATGCTTTACGTAATTTTGTTTGTTTGTTTTAAGATTAATGTTTTTAAAAATCAGTTTATTTAATTTTGTTCTTTTAAGTTTGATTTAATTTATTGTATTGGTTTAAATGTCATTA
Source organism: Limanda limanda (assembly GCF_963576545.1). Taxonomy (NCBI): domain Eukaryota; kingdom Metazoa; phylum Chordata; class Actinopteri; order Pleuronectiformes; family Pleuronectidae; genus Limanda; species Limanda limanda. Next base: position 1,243,650 of record NC_083657.1, read on the forward strand.
TATATTTGTTTGGATTTATTTAATTGTTTTAATTTTTTAATTTTGATGTTTTCTTATCTTATTTTATAGATGTAAATGTTATTTTAAATTATTTTATTGGCATTTGAATTTTGACACCTGGAGGAAACATATTGACGAGTTGCATTGTGGGGAATGTAGTACTCAGACTCTTGGGAGCTTGAACCTCATGTGACGATTGTAAAAGTTTGAATATCTTGATCAGTGTTGCACCAACTCTCACCAATTTGTTTAAAATCAACTTTATTAACATTTATTGAGACAATTAACAACGCACATAATGTTCTGGTGATCCACACTGCTGCAAACACACAATTCGTAAAATACAATATTAATAGAATGTGTTGATTCCTGAGCAGAAACCTTCACTCGAATGATTCTTTAGAGTTTGAAACGATTCTTTGCACCGAAATTGGTTAAATTTCGCACAGGATCAACTCTCTGCCTCCAACAGTCACTGGTTCCATGTCACTGGGACCAGAGATCCAATAATACAACATCACAGGGTTTGTTTACGCTGGTTGTGGCGTCACAGCTTTTTTATTGTCTATTCATGGAGGCAGCTCAGAGGAAAAATGGAAAGTTTGAGCTCAGACTGTGGGGCTGTTGTTAGAGGAGGAGGAGGAGGAGGAGGAGGAGGAGGAGGAGGAGGAGGAGGAGGAGGAGGAAGAGGAGGAGGAGGAGAGGGGGGGGGCGTGTGCGTGGGACTGGGGAGGAAAACTCATAAACCAGCGCCAGGACATTGAGGCTGGAGAGGAGAGGAGGATTGTGTTTACCCGCTGATAGTGAACGAGGGAGATCTGAGCACAGAGAGGAGGAGAAGAAGAGGAGGAGGAGGAGAAGGAGGAGGAGGAGGTCATGGAGACTCTTCGACTGTAAGTGAAACGGAGAAAGTTGTTCTTCGGAAGCGATGCAGGAAAGGAGCTGAGGACTTTGTTGGGAGGTCCTGACTGAAGTCATGGTGAGTCCCGTTCTCCTCACAGCTTCTCTAATGTGGAACAGACTCAAAGTGTCTTATATACCATTGGAGAAGCCTGATGAAATATGATTAATATGTTAGGACATGATTTTTTAAAAGTTTAACAGTCTTAAAATTACTTAAAAGTACATGTTCGAGGTTTGCATTATGCTTTTGTTGTGCAATAGGAGTAGACTTGACGTTGGCTAATTATTAATAATCATGAAATATGATTATTAAAATAATAAAAGATTATTTATTAAAAATAATTAAAAATGATAAGGCCATAACTTATCGTAGAGGGGCACCACCCTGGTTTCCAGGGACCAACGATATCAAGCTATAATTATCAGTCTCATAATGATAAATGTCAAATTAATAATGTCAATATTTTAATATTAACGATTACTTAATAAACAGTGAAGGCTTCTAAGTTCGAGCACAGGCAATCATAATCCAGCTGTATTCACACACTTATGCACAAATAATCACAGACTACAGATACTTTAATTACAAAAGTATTTATTAAAAAGGGGAAATAAAGTTATAATGTTATTCAATGATTCATCATTTTAACAAGCTCCAATATTTCAAAGATAAACACAGCAGCAGCACTTATCTCAATTCAGAAAATACATGTAAAACCTGCGGTCTACCTATGTATGTCTGTCTCTGTGTGTGTGTGTCTGTGTCAAAGTGTCTCTCTGTGTGTGTGTGTCTATGTGTGTGTGTGTGAAATAAAGTTAGTGTTATTTAATGATTTATCATTTTAACAAACTCCCATATTTCAAAGATAACAACAGCAGTCTATCAATGTGTGTGTGTGTGTGTGTGTGTGTGTGTGTGTGTGTGTGTGTGTGTGTGCGAGAGAGAGAGAAAAAGAAGGGGCGTGGCGATGACGGACGATCATGATTCGTGGAATCAAGGCCTAAAAACTACAAAACAAAATGGCGGGTTCGTTATGAATTTAGAGCCAGAATTGAGGGTGTGTCTAGAGATGAATAATCTCCAATGGCCGCCGGACCACGTGTGAGACACAAAGGAGGAGGTAGAACAAAAGGGTTCTTTGGTCTAGTTTCGCTTTGGAGTCAAAATGGCGGCAAGATGCATTCAGGCCCTCTAAATATAGATTTAACTATGTGACATGAACTGTATTATAAATACAGATCGGAACGTGTGTAACAGGTTCAGGAGAAGAGAGAGAGAGAGTGAAGAGAGAGAGAAAACATGCAAGGAGAGTTCAAAGAAGCTCTTAAAACACGCCGGAGATAGGTTAACAGTGATTTAATCACTGCAGACTAACACGGACGTAAACAGCGCAGCCGGAGGCTTCCCTCGCGGCGCTTAAGCACTGTAAACACACGGAACCCGGAAATGAACCGGAAGTGTCCGGATCGTCGTGGCTAAACAATGAGACACGGAGGTCCCGCAAACAAATACACTAAAATATTAACCAATACGCTACGTATCTGCCCAGACAATCAAGTCTCTTACTGTACCACCCTCGCGGTGTTTCGCGCCTCGGCGCAAATGTGTCGGTGGCCAGTGAATCACGTGGTCTCTCTCTCTCGAGCGGAGCTCCGGAGCCTGCCGCTGGACCGGAAAAGGGAGCGAATTCCTCGTGCTCCTTGACGGAATGAAACTTCGTCTTTCTTCTGTAACAGCGGAGAACGTGCTGTTTTACAGGAACGGAGTGGATTGTCTCTTACTCCTCAGCGGGATGAACGTCGCGCTTCTGCAGGGAACGGCTTTGTGGAAGCCATTTGTGGATCGTTGATAAAGAAAAAGTCTGTGGAAGTGTCCGTCCAGCGGGTGCACTTCCTGTTTCGGTCTTTCAAGTTAAAACAGCAAAAAGTCCTATCAAAATAAAACTTCGACTGAGATAAAAGAAGAAATGAATATAAATAAAATGATATTAAACAAACGTCTAATCGCCTCCTTAGTTACTGAGTCGTGTGGTCGGCCTCGGAAGGTCTGGTACAACTTGAGCAGTGGAGTTAAAAGAGAGAGATTTCTGGGAGCACAGTTCTTTTGTAGCACCTGGGAGGTACCAGCCCCCCTGGAGGAGGGGTCAGGGGTCAGTTTGGCCCTCCAGCCAATTGAGTTGTCAGAAGTCAAGTCTCAGGGAGCGGTTTACAGTGGGGGACCCAGGAAGTGATCTGCTGCCACATGGAGATAAGAGCTCCATGCTGGATTTTTATCTGAGGGGTCTCCCTAGGCAAGTCTAAGGTTTTACGACTCTTTGTTCTAAGTCAGATCACTGGGCCTTCCCCAACACTTTGTATGAATATTTTCACATGTAAACTATCACCCAGACTCCAAAACCCCCAAGCAGCTTCCCCTTTCTATTGTTAGGAATTTCAAACTTTTAACTATAGGTTGTGTCTGAAAGAACTCTTAACAATAAAGATAGAAGTAGTTTTAGGGATATATTAGGCATTCATACAAATGATTTTAATAATAACCTTTCCTTCCTAGGGTTTAATCTACAAATTAAGAATTAATGTTTCACTAGTTCTCATTTCTATTAAAGCGTTATTCCCTCAGATTCATTAAACTCACATAGAGTTCCAAGAGCTGTCTGATAAGTCTCCAGGTTGGAGTCACAACGATGGTTAGTCTCACAGCTGTCCTGATAGCAGAGTCCAAGAGAGTTTGTTATGGCTCATATGCAGCAGCCGAGATGGCTGGAGCAAGACATTTTCTACTCAAGGCTAAATTACGAGACATCAGACTGTCAGGGTAGATAGAGTTGCCCTAGCAACCGTCAGAGTAGCGTAGGAGAGCATGACGTAGAGCTGCTCCCTGTCATTTCCTGGATCGGTGACAAGAGGCGTGGGACTGCGGCTGGACCAATAAGGGAGATCCAAAGTGATTTGCGGTGACTCCCCTCCAAATATTCATAACCAATCACATCAAATCTACTGTTATAATTATACACGACCCGTGCTGTTCGGGGCGATTATTAACTTCCTACTGCTAACTTAATTAGCATAGGCTGTGATAATTGTCCATAGCTATGAATAACTCTTCATTGTATCTTTAAATAAAACATTTGATTGAACCAAAATCTTGAATCGGCTTCTCTCATATTATAGGATAAACCAACACGCTTAACACTTCCTGTGTTTGTTTGTGTTCAGGTTACAAACCTAATTTCAATATCTTAAACTTAGAAGACGTACTTCTACTACAAAACAAAGTTATCACGTTATAAAAGTCAAAACATTAAATACAATACTACAATCCTGGTTATAGAGCTAAATGTATAAAGGGAATTTGAAGGCTGTTTTATGCAAACATTTAAATATTAAATTAAATTTGTATAATGTAAGATGTCTGTGCCTCTAATCTTTTGGTTTGTTTTTACTGAAAAGTATTGTAAGGTAAATAAAAAGTATCGTTGAATTACAGTAGTTCCCTTTAAAAAGCATTTAATCTGTGACGTCATCCGAGTTCTTTCTGAAAGTTCATAAAACTTTACCCTTAAATCTTGGAAGTATTATTTTTAAAGGATTTCAGGTGAGATTATTTTCTTCTACTCTTTGAATTGAACTATTTAATATTATAACAATAAATAAGGAATTAATTTATCCATCTGCTTTTTCCCATTAGACCCTGAAACATCTGTAAAGGTTCTGACTGGTTCTTGTTCCAGTTTCTTCTTCTGTATGTTTGATTTGAACTGTTTATTAAATAAAACATCTTCATCTACTTTAACGATGAATTAGAAAAATAAAAAGTGAAAAGTTTGAGAAACGAGAACTTATTTACATGTAAACAACGAGTGACGAGGCCACGCCCAGTATCACAGCTGATGTAACTGACAGGAAGGTCAATCTACTCCCAGCTGTGTGTGTGTGTGTGTGTGTTTTAATGTGTGTGTGTGTTTGTGTGTTTAGTTGTGTTTGTGTGTCACATGTTGTTGACCCTGTGTGTTTCATTGTGTCTCATGGAATCGGACCAGGTGAGTTTCCAGCTCCGCCTCATCAGTTTCTGGTCAAACCGGTTTGACTCCGGATCCGAGGGAAGTGAAGTTGTGTCGTTTTGACCCAGTTAACATCTGTGTTGTTGTTGTTGTTGTGAGTCCGCACGCAGGTAGGTCCCCGCTCCTCTCATTGTGTTGTTTTTGTGTAGTTTGTGTTTGTACCGGCGACTGTGAGACCTTGATTTAGAGCGAGACACCAAACTGCGTTCAAAATTCTGCCAATTTACAGTTTCGTTGTCGTTTGCGAACTAAAACACTGATGGAAGTTCTCAGAAAGTTGTCACCGTACATGTGGACTCACGTTGTTCAATTCGTCTGCTTCACTTTCAGCAGAAACTCACATGCAGCGTCACGATTTAACTTGTGTTGGTCGCTGGTTGTGTAACTCTCTGCCACTAGCCGGACGTTACAGAGCAACCACGTGACTCGTCAGTTAAAGTGAAAATTTAACCGAAACCTGTTCGTACGAAGAACGAAAGTTCAGCCGAATCTTTCACCAATACCCGAATGTACACTAAATCACAAAAAATACACCTAACGAAGTCTGTAACTCTTAAAATATGTGTAATACCTTATATTGCTAAATATTTGAACGGAGTTTGGTTGCTGGGCCAGTCAGGAAAAAAAGTTAGGAGACTATTACACTGAAAACTTTAATTTAGGTTTAATTAAAATCACAAGTTTAGTTAAAAACATATTGACCTGATTTTTACATTAAGACAAAATAACACACAGCTTTAAAACATTACTATGAATAATCTGTAACTTTTCATATGAACTGCTTATATCTTTATCTGCCAACATATTGAACAGTTTGGTTTTGACTTCTCTAAAACACTATGAAGCTGATAATCACTGCAATGTTTACATAGCTGCGACTTTATATGAATTAAAATCCTGTTTTCTTCTGGTCCTCATGTAAAACACTTCATGTATCGTAGCAATGAACATGTTCAGAAGAGATAAAAGCTCCACAGCCCAAACGCCAGCGCTGCCACCAAGACCCAGCAAGGAGGTGTGTAATAAATACAAGATATGAAATATGATGTTATGATATTGTTCGTTTAATGGAGGCGTGTTGTGTGTCGAGCAGGAGCTGGATCATCCCATCGCTCACAGCCTGAAACCAAAGGACCCAGAGGCGACCGTAGACTCACAGGTAAATAACAACAATCATAATAAAGTATTTTTGTAACTGTTAAATCAGGAGAGGTTCTCCGGTACCAGGACGTTTATCAGTATAAATAAAATGAAGTAAACAAAATACAAACAGCTCAGATAGAATCAGGAATTTGCTTTTCGATGCGTTTTCAATGTTCTCTGTAATTTGTTGTGGTAGGAAAACAACAATGAGGTCAAACAGGAAGTGAACCCAAAGACCAAGGTGAGAACAAGTCACTCTCACTAAATCTGAAATGTGGGAGGTTTCTGTGACTTATAAAGAATATTTGAGTATAATCAGTCGATAATATAATATAATGAATCTGTTTCTATAACCTCAGAGGTCGGGGGTGATGGGGGTGATGCAGCAGGTCAATCCCTTCAAGTCCACCTCACAGGTACCAAGCAGTTTGAGTGTGTTTGATTTAACGTGTTGTTGATTTAACGTGTTGTTGATTTAACGTGTTTATTGATTTAACATGTTGATTTAATGTGTTGTTGATTTAAGGTTTTGTTTGATTTAACGTGTTGTTTGATTTAACGTGTTGTGTGATTCAACGTGTTGTTGATTTAACGTGTGTTCTTTGCGTAGCTTCCCTCCCGAGTCAACAAGGCTCCGTCGTGTGAGTCACTGGAGCCGGAACCCGACTCCACTCAGGTGAGAGGAAGTGACACATCAAACTCTGCTGCTTCCTTTGAACTCAAATCCTTTCATTTACCTTCAGGACGAAACTCCAGAGTCTGTTTGGTTTAATTATTATCTACTGAGCTCTGATTGGCTCCTGAACTCGTTACCTCCACCAATCAGATACTGTTTTCTTAAACAAAGGATTAATCAGGAACTACTCAACCAATACATTTGTTTTTTTTCACATGGAGAGATAGTGCGTTAGCCTCGGTGGAGGTATGTGCTCTTCTAGTCTTATTTATTTACATTTTTCACATTAATTTATAATCAAATATTTTTATATTTGTTCATATGATGGAGCCCCACGGACTAATAGTGATATTAGGGAGTAAAGATATAAGGAATGTAACTGAGGCTATATATTTTACAGTTTAACCATAACCTAAAGCAGAGGTCTTCAACGTTTTTCAGGCCAAGGACCCCCAAACAGGTGGAGAGATGGAGCAGGGACCCCCTACTATATATATTGCATAAAATTGTGTTTTATATTAAACTGGACCTAGTGCCATGTTTAACATAACTACCATGATATTGTGCATTCAATACTAAGCTATTCAAATATTACACGGGTTCATATATTCATGTTTTTAATTTAAACATGTGCAAGGTACAGGGTGGCCATGCCACTGCCATTTATAAACATACAGTGGGTACGGAAAGTATTCAGACCCCTTTAAACTTTTCACTCTGTTTCATTGCAGCCATTTGCTAAAATCTAAAAAAGTTCATTTTATTTCTCATGAATGTACACTCAGCACCCCATCTTGACAGAAAAAAACAGAAATGTAGACATTTTTGCAAATTTATTAAAAAAGAAAAACTGAAATATCACATGGTCATAAGTATTCAGACCCTTTGCTCAGTATTGAGTAGAACCTTTTGATCTAGTACAGCCATGAGTCTTCTTGGGAATGATGTAACAAGTTTTTCACACATGGATTTGGGGATCCTCTGCCATTCTTCCTTGCAGATCCTCTCCAGTTCCGTCAGGTTGGATGGTGAACGCTGGTGGACAGACATGTTCAGGTCTCTCCAGAGATGCTCAATTGGGTTTAGGTCAGGGCTCTGGTTGGGCCAGTCAAGAATGGTCACAGAGTTGTTCCGAAGCCACTCCTTTGTTATTTTAGCTGTCTGCTTAGGGTCATTGTCTTGTTGGAAGGTGAACCTTCGGCCCAGTCTGAGGTCCAGAGCACTCTGGAAGAGGTTTTCTTCCAGGATAGGTTGGGATTGTATTGGGCAGGTGATGAGCAGTGCCTGGTTTTCTCCACACATACCGCTTAGAATTAACGCCAACAAGTTCAATCTTGGTCTCATCAGACCAGAGAATCTTATTTCTCATAGTCTGGGAGTGTTCTCCATGTGTTTTTTGGCAAACTCTCTGTGGGCTTTCATATGTCTTGCACTGAGGAGAGGCTTCCGTCGGGCCACTCTGCCATAAAGCCCCGACTGGTGGAGGGCTGCAGTGATAGTTGACTTTGTGGAACTTTCTCCAATCTCCCTACTGCATCTCTGGAGCTCAGCCACAGTGATCTTTGGGTTCTTCTTTACCTCTCTCACCAAGGCTCTTCTCCCACGATTGCTCAGTTTGGCTGGACGGCCAGGTCTAGGAAGAGTTCTGGTCGTCCCAAACTTCTTCCATTTAAGGATTATGGAGGCCACTGTGCTCTTAGGAACCTTGAGTGCTGCAGAAATTCTTTTGTAACCTTGGCCAGATCTGTGCTTTGCCACAATTCTGTCTCTGAGCTCCTTGGGCAGTTCCTTCGACCTCATGATTCTCATTTGCTCTGACGTGAGCTGTAAGGTCTTATATAGACAGGTGTGTGCCTTTCCTAATCAAGTCCAATCAGTTTAATTAAACACAGCTGGACTCCAATGAAGGTGTAGAACCATCTCAAGGAGGATCAGAAGAAATGGACAGCATGTGAGTTAAATATGAGTGTCACAGCAAAGGGTCTGAATACTTATGACCATGTGATATTTCAGTTTTTCTTTTTTAATAAATTTGCAAAAATTTCTACATTTCCGTTTTTTCTGTCAAGATGGGGTGCTGAGTGTACATTAATGAGAAATAAAATGAACTTTTTATATTTTTGCAAATTGCTGCCATGAAACAAAGAGTGAAATATTTAAAGGGGTCTGAATACTTCCCGTACCCACTGTACATCTTGCATACAACACTGAGCTATTAAAGTAATTCACAGATTCATGTTTTTATTTTAAACATACATGTAGAAGAGACAGTGAATCCTCATCTGTGGATGGCACACATACTCCCACATTAGTGAGATGTCGGACCCTGATGGGTAGCACACAACTTATCTAATCTTGGATGGATGGAGGTTGTCAGGCAGAGGGTCAAATCAGCCTTACAATATGTTGGATGCATGTTAATGTGTATTGAAAGACAATTAAATTTGTGAAAAAAAAAAAAAAAAAATTATAAAATTTTTTAAAAATTGTCTCATCAACCAAAGATTTCGCGGACCCCCTGCAGTACCTCCGCGGACCCCCTAGGGGCCGCGGACCCCCTGTTGAAGACCTCTGACCTATAGTATGAATACCTATGAAACATAAATGCAAATAAACATGAAAGGTTTGTCCCTGGATACAATGCAAATACATGCAAAGCCTCTTTCGTACACTTTATTTTTTGTCCTGTAGTTTGTTATCTGAACTGTGACGTAGACATGATGGAAGGGTGTACTGTAGATTCCAGTTTGTTCCGAGTGTAAATACGAGTCTCAGTGAATCTTTGTGAACCTTGTACCTCAGGGCGCCGGCGGGCTGAAGGTCGTCCTGCAGAAGGTCAACCCGTTCAGATCCAGCTCCCAGGTAACTGCAGCACCGTGTGGACGTCACCATGGAAACCATGTCTGTCCCATTAACTCACCTGGATTCTGTCTCAGGTTCCTCGAGCTCCGTCTGCTGAGTCCCTGGAGCGAGTCCCCCAAGCCAATCAGGTGGGAGAGAGATGAAGGCTATACTCATTCAGAGTCTTCATCACGTACTTGCACTCATCGTGAAACATTTGATTATAGAACTCTGTATTTATGGGCAGTTATTAAGGTCTTTGAGGATATTTCTGAAATTGGATTAGTACAAAAAGTCGAGAACTGGAGGTTACAGCAGGTTTTTGTTTGACGTGTAATTAAAGAATAAGTTGTCAGAGCAGGACAGTAACTGGCTCTTATGAAACATCTATGATGGTTATTATATTTGACCTGGTGATGCTGTGTTTCAGAATCCTGGTGTGTTGAAAGGAGTTATGAACAAAGTCAACCCCTTCAAGTCTTCAGCTCAGGTAATGATTCTGTTAAATACACAAGGATATGAGATAATAACTACAACTGCATGTGATAGTAATACTTTTATATGTGTGTGTGTGTGTGTGTGGATTTACACCTATTATCATATGTGCAGGTTTCAACAAGTCAAATTTAAGATTTACATCAAATATGAAGGAATATCAGTCACAGAATTAATTTTAACCATAATTGAAGATAAAGTAGCCGAGTTATTATTAATAATAACCTTTTCATGGCATATGCGGCTCAAAGTGCTTTTCATTAAACATAAAACATCATAATAGTTCAAAATATTAAATCAAAACTTAAAAAAAGATTCAACCATCAGAATCAATTTTTTATTTTATTTAAGACCCCAAAGAAACCCATAAAAAATTATGATCACTTTAAAAAAGCCAAATGTGACTTAAAGATGCAGCTGCAGAGATTGTGTGATAAATGAATCACAGTAACTGAGATGCAGTATTTAAATACTCATATTTTAATATAATATTCTTCATATGCAAACAACCACAAACCAGAGCTGAAATCAGACAGTTTTTACCCTGGTCACCACTTGTCTGAGCCTCTAAGGGGCGCCAAACAGTCTCAATCTATTTATTTTACATAAAATATGATTAATATGAACTGTTCAATAACTACAGCTGACAATGGAACATTATTTATTCAGTGAATATTGTGTTGTTTTAAACTCTTTTTCTATTACATTCTTGATTTAGTTGTATTTTGTCTAATCTCACAATTTAGGTTTTTTATTCTATTCTGATTTTTTTTTATTCAGTCATTAAATATTGTAGAATAAATACAAACACTATAGAGACGTTGACAGTTAATGCATTATATTTTACAACTTGTGTTCTTATCAAATTAAGCTTTACCTGCAGAAATGATCATTCATAAACAATTATTTTAAATGTATTTATTATTTCATCTGATTTAATTACTTTTTGTCCTTTTGTTTGCTAAAAAACGTTTGTGTATATAGTCAGAATTAAATATTGTATATTTCTCCATTCCTCTTTTCTGGGATATTTCAAAGATGACTTTTTCATGTCGGGGATTGTGTTATTTCACAACATATAACACAATCTCTTCTCTCTCTGCTGCAGACGCCACACACTGATCCTCAGGTCGACGGCTCCGATCCACCAGCCACTGGAAGAGAAGTTCAGACCAAACAGGTAAATTCTGACTGAATCGTCCGAAACGTCGAGTTCATCTTCACTCGTCCAACCGATGTTTGTGTTCTTTAGAATCCAGGGATGATTTCAGGAGTGATGCAGAAAGTGAATCCCTTCAAATCCTCACAGCCAAAGGTACCAGTTTGAGTGATTATTGATTTATGAATGATAAATGGCTGCGTAGAGTTTCACACGCTCGGTCTTTCTCACTTGTATCTGATGTTTCCAGGAACCTCTTCACGGCGAACTCTCCTCCAGCAGCGGAAGCTTAACGGACACTCACAACTTACCAGAGAAACAGGTACACAACATGTGCTGTAACACACGTTAACAAAAAGCACAACTTCTATGTTTGTAACACTCCATCCATTTGTTTAATTAATGAAATTCACTTCTAAATGTACAATTATGCTTATGAAACAGGGTTTTTCTTCTTCAAATTATCATGTAGTTGTCGATTAGGGCTGATGCAATATCTTGATATTGTTGATACTTGTAATATTCTATTGTTAAAGTTACTCATCAGGGTTTTCACAGGGACTTAAAAGTTAATCCTCAGAATTTAAGTCCTCAAAATGTGTAAAATCCGCCTGAATGTGACCTGGTCTTAAATAAGTTGGCTTCTTCCTCCACCACTGTAGTGTGTCTCTACTGCCACCAGGTGGTAGCAAAGATAAACCCGACTGAACTATTTCACCGACGAAGTAAAGTACACACTCAGTTCTATTCACGTCTCTGACACAACTGTTGGTCAGTTACTGGCTCTATATGAAAACAATTTAAAGTTGACATGTATTTACCTCTTGCCCCTCAGACTCTATCTTTTGTATTCTTAGCTTTTCTTACAATTTTAACAATTTTTGCTGCTTTTGTTCAAAGCACACACTTCCTTCTTTATGTACAAATGTTCACTTTGACCCAGGGATAAGAATTAGTTGGTCAAAGGTCATTGTGACCTAACTCGTGAAGGAATTCTCAAGTGGAAGCTTTTTTTCTCTGGAGTCTTTTCTTTGTGGTTGAGAAATGTCTTGAACATTTCTCAACCTTCGGGGGAATTTCACCAGTTTCACAAGTTGTCACTCGATTAGATTCCAGAGGTCAAAGGTCACGTATGTAGCCTGAAACTGCTCTGGTTAGAATCAGAAAACCTTCACTCGCTCCTCTGACGTCTGTTTACCTCCAGAACCCAGGGAAGTTCAAGGGGATGATGCAGATGGTGAACCCCTTCAAGTCCCACTCACAGGTATCACAGTTCAGATCAGAGTTCATTGATAACGAGCTTTGTGACATTTGAAGTAAATGATCAGCTTCACTTTTAAAAAGCCTAAACTCTGATCTCTCTCCGAGCTGCAGCCGGTGGACGAGAGCGACTCGCTGGTTCCGGCCGGACCCTCGTCCCTGAAGACCCAGGTGTGTGTTCAGATCCCAGGACCCTCAGAACCGACCTGAGAACATCGGACCCTCGTTGTGCTTTCCTCATCTTTGTCACATTTTAAAGACCGAGCTGCTCAGAACTCTTCCTCCCGTTTCTCCTCAGGAGCATCGGGATCTTCACAGCGACCACTCGTCCAGCTCTGAGAGCCTGGAGGACGGAACCATAGAGAGACATGTAAGACACCGACATCTTCCACCCAACCACATGTAGCCTGATCATGTATTAACAGTGCACTCATTGTTTCTGGTTTTACTGCCGTGCGAGGGTGAAACTCTGAGGTAAAACACGCCGTCTCGCCTGAAGAATGCAAAGCATCCGACAAAGTGGAAACCTGACACGAGAAAACTAGTTCATCATCAGTGTTTGACGTGAGACAGGAAAAAGCTCCTGACTAAAAACTAATGAAACAAACCCGATAATGTTGAAAACCTGCAGCTTCATGCACGTGTGCTGGAGACCTTGTCTGGTGCTTTGTTTGAAACGTTTTGTGAAACCGCTGCGTGTGTGAAACTGTCGTGAATAAACCTCCGGACGTTTCCAGTCTGTTTGGTACGTCGACTCCGACGCCACCGGGGAGGTGACAAGTGAACCTGTGAAGGCGCCAAAGAAAAGAACTATGGTATGTAGCTCTGGGGTGAGGTCATATTCATATCAGCTCCTGAAGCAAGTCGAATATCTACATGCACAGTATTAATAACAATGCTAACGAGGGGGTTGTGTTCTCCAGACTTTCAGAATAAAGAGGATTCTGCCCGGTGCTTTGTTTGGATCAAAGGTACTTCAGCTTGTGCTCCTGCTTCGGCTTTAAAATGGGGCTGAGCAATATTATAAATATGTATTAGTTAATATCAATCATGATAAATGTCACATCCTTGTCTTCCCATGAAGAAGAGTTTAAAACTAAAGCCTTCACTCACTGATCAATACATACTGGAATATCACTTTATAGCTATTGATGAAAATGTAATTGTGATATTTATTGATATCGTTTTATCACCCAGCCCCATGTAACAAAAATGGTTCTTTATCTAACTGTCATGTTTCTGTCATATTCAGGATTCATCATCCGACTCTCAGGCCTTAATGGAGGTGAGTAGGAAACACAGCTTGATGTGTGAAGCCCCATTTAAACACACACTTTTCAAAAGTGCTGTAAATTAACACACAACTAGGAATTCAGATCATTTAAATGGAATAAAATGATAACGTACAGTCCGGTTCCAAGTTTAATGAGGAAAATACAAACGCAGTACAGGAACATTGAACTGGATGTGAGTCCAGCTGAAGAGAAGTTTCTCTGTTTGTTGTTCACACATTATATTCTCACATGCAAATGTGTTTGCACAGTGTCGTCATGTGACTGTGCAAATAAAACATATCGAGTCTATAATCAACCACACGGCTCATATTTTTATAAGAGGTGAATCATTATCCTGCCCTTGTTTGCTCAGTAGTTTACTTATGTACACACTGGAAATGTTTTAATTCAAATATCAGGTCAATTATTTCTCCAACACAATAATTGATTCCCATCGCAAACAGACGGATTTTCACAAATCTCTTTATTTCCTCCTGACGGCTGAATTTCCCTGAGACGAGCAAACTCAGTGAAATTAAATAATTCATTTTACAGAAGGGACTTTTCCAATAACAACTTTCTGGTTCATTAGTTCAGTCGACTCCAAACTATTCCTCCGTACATTCTTTTCAATGGCATGTGCAGTGCTGGGGGGGGGGGGGGGGTTGTGTTGCTCCGAGCTGAACTTTATCTGTCTAGAGTTTCAGTCATCCAGGTATTTCCAGTAGTTCTACAAGTCTCGCTACACAACTGGGCCTGCTCGTGTTTCACCGCTCGTCCAGGAGGCTTCTTCTGTTCTGAGAAGTTTCAAGACCTGAAGAAGGTGAAACGTCTTCATAAGATAATGGTCGGTTCAGAGCAGCAAACCCCCCCCCACGGCACTGTGCATGCCTTTGAAAAGAATGTGTCGCTGCTGCGTTCCATCTGAAAGAACAAGATGCACAATGCGGAGGAATAGATTTGTGTTGTGTAGACTTGTAGAACCTGATGAACAGTGTTGAACTCTGACTCCGACAAACACTTGATCGTCTGCCAGGCCCGGGGGAGCAACAGCTGTTCTTGTGCAACACACACTTACGTTACGTTTTACTACACATTCCGAGACAGGAAGCTCGTTGTAGGTGGGAAACTCCGCCCACAACGACCTCATTATACAATACATCATTTAGTTGTGTTACCACAAGATGCACGTTATGAGGGAACCTGTATAATTACAGGTGATAATGTGGTTTAAAAAACCCACAGACCTCATCCAGTGAACTGCCGCTGATAATACTTAGAGGTGTATAGAACAGTTTGTGATTCTAATGAGTTTTGAAGCCGATCAGGTGTTGATCTGCATTCTGGAAACACAGATTTGATGAAGAGCTGCTGAACGAATGTGTCTCCTCTCTGTTCCAGGAGGTCGTGGAAGTCCAGACTCTAGAAATGGCCGAGGTACCGGTTCCCGGCGAAGGAGCAGCCGTGGACCCGCTGGACGTACGCACCTCACTGAGTCATATTCCATCATGTGATGCTCGGAGTGAGATTTAATTTACACACAGAATTGTTCCTGTTCATTTGCAGGATGAAGACGGCCTTCTGGAGTGGTGGAGAACAGTGGAAGGTAGGCTCACAGTTTTAACACAGTGCAGTTCACCTGTACAGGATCCAGTTTGAAACTGATACTGGTTTTTCCGTGTGTCAGGGTGGGAGGAGTGGAATGCAGCAAACCAGAATGAGGAAGCTGAAGAGTAAGTAAACCTTTAGTGAAGATGTTCAGATTCCATTGTTCCCTTAACGCTGCTTCGTGAACCGATCTGATACCAGTGCATAACATCAAGGAAGATGTAGTTGTCACGCAGTTGTGACGCAGGACTCGTTGTCATTCATGGTTTTCCAAGCGTTGCGCGTGTTGCCATGCAATTCCCCGCCAGACCACTAGGGGGAGTAATGTTTTTTGTCGAAGTCGGCTCTTCTTCGTGTGTGGCAAGAAGAAGCGGTTTAGTTACATCGCCACGGCGGCTCCTCAGAGCCCTGTCCCGGTCAGTGACGGGTTATACTAGTGGTCAAAGTGTCGGATCTCTTCTGCCAAGTGCTCTTCTATTTGGTCCATATTCGTTCTTCTAAATCTTCCGTGGTTTCCGCCGGTATTATCGGGCATGAACCGGAAATGCGACTCCGGAAATGATGTAGTTAGCAGACCAATCACAGCCTTGCCGGCTCCGTGACGCTTGCGGAGCTTCGCCGTCTAGTTAGAAAAATTGGGCGACGCATGTAAGCACGTAAGAAGGGACACGTAAGTACTTAAGGGCCCGGAAGGGCTCTTACACTTCCGGGTTCATGAAAACACAGAAGCATGCGCCGGCCTTTAGCCAGAGCTAGTTAAGTAAAAGTTTCACATAGATTTTTATAATAATAATAAAGCTGGTATCTGAACATCTCTTATCAATATGATGGTAGAGTTGGTCAGTATTGTCCGATAGCTGCATTCCAGTGTCTCATCTTGTCTGTGTGTCCTTGCCTCAGAGTCGTGGAAGAAGCAGCCGATCGTGTCTTCATGGCCGCTCGTCTCTTCGTCCGCTTCTTCAACCAGCGCGGCGCCTCGCTGCAGCAGCGTGTCCTGGAGCTCCTGGGTTTGGCCGATGCAGCCGACAGCTTCCACAAGAAAACCGTCACGGCCAGCGTCGGCGGGGGGGTGGCCAGCGTGGCCGGGTCCATCACCACCATCACGGGCCTCATCCTGGCGCCCTTCACTGCGGGAACCTCCCTCATCGTCACGGCTGTGGGAATCGGCATCGCTACGGCGGGCGGCGTGGCGTCTGCTTCGGCCAACATCACGGACACGGTGCATTCGAAGACGGACCGCAAGAAGGTGGAGAAGATGATCCAGGACTACGAGGGGGAGATGAAGGACATCAAGGAGTGCCTGGAGTTTCTGGAGGTGAGAAGAAACGGTTTTCAGCTCGACTGTAACACACACAACTTGAATATCTACTGAACCATGAGAAGGGTTAAAATGTGTGTAGTGATAATACCAACATCGTTTTTATGTGAAACGTGTTTTCATGAGGTTCATCCCTGACGTATTGTTCCTCCTCACAGGAGGGGATGGAGACGCTGGAGGAGTGGGACTTTGAAAAATTCACGGAAAGCATCTCCAAAAAACACCTGAACCAGAACGTGAAACACGTGATGAAGGAGGGCGGCCGAGCCGGCAAGGCCCTGGTCATCAACACGGAGAGTCTGATCGGCACCATTCAGGTCCTCAGCGTCGCCGGCAGCGCCGCCAAAGCCGCCCAGGTGATGAGCATCACCACCGGCGTCATGTCCGGTCTCTTCCTGGCGCTCGATGTCTTCTTCCTGGCGAAGGACTCGGTGGAACTGAGGAAAGGCGCGAAGACGGACTTTGCAGCAAAGATCCGAGAAGTTTGCAAAGACCTGCAGGACGGACTGCTCCAGCTGAACAACATCAAGGAGCAGCTGCAGAAGACCATGGACGGGATCGAGGTGGAGGTGGACGAAGAGGACGAAGAGCAGCTGAAGTCCGATCTGAAGAAACTCCTGGAGCTCGACGACTGAAGTCATGATGACGGAAATCCAACCCGAAGTTTCAAAAATAGTGTCAAGCCAAAAATGACGTTTAAGCAGAAAACGGCCTCGTAGGTTTTATAATAATTCCATAACTGTACCAAACCTGCCGTGTTATGACGAGGGTTTTTAAGTAGCTGCTTTGTAGGACTGTATTTCAAATATTTATTTTTTACAGAAGTTAGTTTAATTATTAAACTAGGTTACCATATTGTCATTGTGATTATTTAATGACTGTTTCTTTGTAATTAAAATGTTTCTAACTTATTTCTTTGCCTCTTTTCTATCATAACTTAAAATGTTTGAGCAACGGAGACTGACACAGATGGGACAACTGCATGAAAGACAAATATGTTGAATGGCAACATTATCTGGCTTCAAATCTCCTTTGCGTAAACTCCTCTTGTCACTTGCATTTTGCAAAGGAATGCACGGAGCCTTTGAAACAGAATGCAGGTGCAGCGATCGGAACGGTTTGTTTCTTAACGTAAACAATGCGAACAATGTTGAGACACACAAGCATAGTGTGAACATACTTTCGTAGTAGCTTGTAAATCTGAACCTATGGCAGCTAACATGTTTCTGTCATATCATCTCTATTAGTTGGTTTTTGTTCCCGATCAATAACCTAATAATAATTCACCCAGAAGTTCCCTCTAACGAGACGCTCCCACTTACTGAAATCAATTAATCAGTGGACGTGATGTGTGTTGGAAGGAATCTGCTGCAGTGATCACACACAAGACTCTTTGTTCAATGACGTAAAAAAGGGTTGAACAAAGGACATCTGGATTTGGCACCTTATGAATATTTGTGAGCAGTTAGCATTTGCTATTTATCAAGTTGTTATGAGCGACTGAAACTACTCACAAAAAAGTCCCTGCTCGCACAAATACATTCCAGCTGCTTCATTACACCACACCTTCCTTAACACTCATTCAGTCGCACACTGATTGCCTGTGGGCTGGCTAAACCCGGCATCGAACTACCGACCTACCCATTACGGAAACAACCCACTTCTCGGCCACTCCTAGGCCACAGCCACACGTTTGTTAGCTTATGTGTAGCATAAGTAAAACACAATGAGTCCAACAGATATGGATTCATGTGGCAAATGCAGAAACTGCTTTCCGATGCCTTGATATATTATATATATATACATCTTAACACAAATATAAAGAACCTAAAATAAACAATAGAGATAAACCATCATTTGTTAGTGATAGGAAGTTTTGCATATCACTAAACAAACATCACTAGTGACATTGACTCATGGGCTGATCTTTGCTGGACTGTTGTAGCTCAGAATGGACTTTGATGATGTTCCTGTCGTTAGAAGTCAGATCAACTGGTTGATCAGGACAAACTTATCTATTTATCGTCTAAACTTTAAATACAGGAAAAGGCTCAGGACGTACATTTGAGTTAGTTCATATGAACGTCATATCAAGTTTGCGGTACAGGCGAACACCCGGCTCGTCCTTGACAATACGGATGTGGTGAAGTTCTGTATTTACTCTTCTCAAAAGTCAACAGGCGCTGTATGACGTTGGCTTTAGGAAAGCTCGTCCCTGTATCTATCATCCGTAAGTGGAATCCAGCTTGTGCTACAAACGGGTTTAGAGAAATCTAGATTAAACTTTCTATATCATTTAAATCTGCCTTTTTGTGCCGGAGACAGTTGGTTAAAGAAAACATTAAAGTCTGAATATAATGCAGTCCAACACTTTCCTTCTCTGACAACCCTAACGCATAATTTTTGTAGAGTAGCGTTTCCTTGTGTCTCTACATGACTTCCATCCCGCTTCTGTCTGGTTGGACTCGACTGTCCGGTTACGCGATGGCCAATCATACACGGGAGGAAATAGGAGAGAGCAAGAACAACATATGATGCCCCAGGGCTGCCAGGTACCCAGCCTCCTTCTGGGAAACTCAGCACAAAGTGGAAGAGCTGCATTTTTGTATTTTTTTGAAACCAAACAACACAATCAGGAAGTGCTCTGATGAATAGTCTCTGTCTTTGCCAAGTCTCAATTTCCTGTAAAGACAGTTTACCATAAATTAATCAAAACACTGATAATTCAGTGCTTACAGAAACTTCCACCAATTACTGATAGATGACGTAAAACTAAGCGTTATATTAAACATTTAGAAATGCCTTGCTGATGAAATCTGCTATACACACAAACTTGCCTGGCATTACAATAAGTCCGACAGAAGTTTTGGTGAGAGGATGAAATATCTGAAGCTCAACTCCATTCTCTGCAAGACTTGTTTCAACAGTCACTTCCCCATCACTCACAGTCAAAGTCACTGATTTCACTTTTACTCCACATTACTGCCTGATTGATAACTGCATGAATAACTGCTGTTTCACACACTGAAGCAGCAGAGCAGAGGGAGTCGGTGAATACTTGGTTTGTGCTTTTTAGGCCTGGACTTGTAGATGAAAGTAGACAATGTTTGTCTCAGGTTAGAGGGGAACACAGTGACTCAGCACTGAATACAAAATGGAGTTGAATACAACAATGTGCTCAGTGGCTTGTTCCTCATCACGTTCCTGTTCACTGTACGTACAGTCGTTAAAGTGCTGGAAGACAGAGAGCTGTCAGAGTTTGCCTTCTGGGGCTGAACTCTCTGCAGACTGCTGCTGAACGGCAACTCCTCCTCAATGGTAGGAAAGGAAACATGGGCGTTATGCACTGTCCCTCGGACCCTTGTTGATATGAACAACTCATTCAGCTGCAGAGTTTACTGAGCAACGTGGATCCTGTCCTGCCAACGGCCGAATGAAACTTTCTGCTTAATCCACACGACTAGCTTTGAGTTTTAAAATGCATCAAAGTGGCACGAAACCAATGTTCAGAAATGATGTCACCCTAATTGGTCTCATCTGTCATCATGACTCTTACTAATTCTAACTTCAGTTTAGACAATCTACTTCCTGTTTACACAGGCACATCAATGCGTAGCGTACACAAAGTTGTGTGTTATAGGTTTTTTCAATGTGTTTGTGTGTAGCTAAACGATCATTTTTTAAATTCTAACACAGAAAACTACGATTATGGCTGGAAAAGCCATTGTGCATCATAGTAGAACCCACTGGGTGTATTTAAACAAAAAACGAGTTAAATGATCCGAATTATTGTGTAAAGAAGATTTATTCTAAGAGTTTTCTGTGATGACACCGAGTCTGTCACCTGGTGAATGTTTGCCAGGTGACAGATGCTGTGACTCGTTTGCTGCTACGCTAACCGAACAGGTTGAACCAAGCAGGGTCATGAGACTCCCTCGATTATTCTTTATCAACTGCCATATCAGTAACATGTTCAATCACGCTTTCACCAAGTTTTCATGACCAAATCTGATCATAAAAACTAACTGTTCATCTTAGTGTTAATAATTTGACCTTAAAGTTTGATACAAATATTACAAATAATGTAATTTAATACAAACAAATGCAAAGAAAAGCAACGTAAAATCTACCATGAAAGCAAATCTGAACAGCTAGGAAAGATAAAGATTAATGTTTAGAGCAGTTACATTTCTTATAAGTTACACTATGGTAACTTTTGTCCTGTACTGTTTATCGTCTCCATTTGCAGGAAGAAATACAAAAGCATGTGCTGGTAATTTGACATGACCTCTAAAGCTCTTCGTGACAAATATCACTTTACCAAATGTCGTGCTAACTGTGATCAAACTGGATAATTGCCACTTTACAAATGGCTCAGCGCTGCCCGGACTTGCCTTTTCCATAATTAGGAATTGTATGTGTTCATAAGAAACCACCAAACACAATGGAGATGTGGAAGCAAACACAACGGCTTAAACTGGTGCTTATAAACCAGTTCTTGGCATTGTGTTACAGGTCTCATGACTAAGTGCACGCGCACACGCACACACACACACACACACATG
This sequence comes from Limanda limanda, assembly GCF_963576545.1. Classification (NCBI taxonomy): domain Eukaryota; kingdom Metazoa; phylum Chordata; class Actinopteri; order Pleuronectiformes; family Pleuronectidae; genus Limanda; species Limanda limanda. The sequence goes on from NC_083657.1 coordinate 1,264,953, forward strand.
CACAAACGAACACACACACACGCAGACACGTACACACACACCCTTCTGTTACCTGTGCTCTGTATGTTGTTACCCCTCACAACAGGAGTACAGGTGTTTCTAAGTGAGCACTTGTGTCAAATCTGAAAGGTATTAATATTCACATTGAAGATCCACTATTCATACTTCCAAATAAAAGCACTTGAAGTTAGTCCAATTACAAGAAGGTATTACCAACCCCTGCTGATACAGAACAATTTGATTCCTTGCCGAGACACTAAAACACTTGACGTGCATCAGTCCCGTCTTCAGAGGACGCTGAGGAAAGTCAAACTCTTCTTCTTCACGTTACTCATGTTGGTTTCAGGCGTCTCGAGCCTCAAGGAAATAACACATTTCACACAAAGCAGGTTAATGAGAAGTGACGAGGCAAAATCCACAGAAAGTCTCCATCACACACGCCCTGAATTCTTCACCACACCTTCTGGAAACATTGTGTGTGATGTCAGCAGTTTTGCTCGTCTCCTCTCTCCTCCCAAGTTTAAATAGTGGCACCCAGTGAACAGGTGTCACATCTCACTGGGAGCCAGTCAGGGACACCAGCACTCAGACGCCACACTTGAGAATAACACCATCGCTTCACGCTTCATTCGGACTCATAACAGGAAGATCTAAAGGTAAGTTAAGACAATGATGTTTATATTCTTAAAATTACTTCCGTTATCAACGGAATATAGGCTTATCTTCAAGTTACGTTTAGTAATTAGTAATCATTTCCGTTTAAAAGTTTTCTTTGGTTCTTTCTAAAACTCAAATTCTGATATTTTAATTGTTTGAACCAAATATGAACAGCAAGTATTAATTCCCAATATTATAAGTATTTTCATAGCACAAAGTGAATAATATAAATCCTATAATTCATATTTGTGGCTTAAATCTTAGATTCAAATTTATATTGTTCAACTTTTGGTTTACATTTTTTTTGTTTTTGCTCCTTTTGGGAACAGTTAGGTTTCTCTGAAATATTGTAAAGTCTCGACTTGAGATAATAAATAAAATGTTGTTATTCAATTGTAAAAAATTAGGTTAACATTTTCAAATGGTTTATATAGTGTAAAGTAAATGTAATTAAAGATGTTAGACTCTGTAGTAACACCTGAACTGATCTCTGTTACCACACAATCGAAGGTTTATGTGAAACGCTACAACTGAATGAAGGGGGGGGGAAACATGCTGAGAGCTGCTATTAGAAAGATACCGGCCAAGTATTAAGGAATATCAGAGTCTCAGAATTATGTACACTTCATCCTAATTGAAGATAAGGTTGAGTAGCCGAGTTGACTGTGGTGTAAATGTTTCCCACAGTTTAGCCGAGTGTGAAATAAAACCTGTTTGAAGCCAGTTGGTCCGACTCGTTGAGAATCAGACATTCCAAACATGCCGCAAAAACCTTTAGGTGCGGAGAGAAAAATCATTTCAAGTGTGACCTTAAATGAACAAGACCTAGCTGGACGGATTTAAGACCTAGTACATTTATTGTAGTACATTTGTATTTTAAAAACTTAAAGACTTTTTAAGGCCTAAAATTCAGATCCCCTTGATATACTTCTGTTTTTAAACAACTTCTCCTCATACATTACAGATATCTTTTTGAAATCAAGCAAGAACCAGTGGTGTTTTACAGTGTGTTTAATTATGTCCATATACTTTATAGACTACTATATAGAAACAATTATTTGAAGAAGTTTGGCTTGTGATCCAGCAGAGGGCGCTCACTAGCACCATGACGTATTGTACGCCAGTAATGTTTAGTGGTGGGGGAAAAAATCGATTCTGTTCAGTATCGCGATATTTTGCGCACGCGATTATATCGATACTGTAGCACAAAGTTGTTACTCTTATTTATATGATTATTCTCAGGTTTATTTAAATAATTGTAAGTTATGTGCTGGGAGCTCAGTGTTCATGTGAGAGGTCTCCTATTCAGAAAATAATTACAAAGGTCCTGTGTCCTGAATGTTCAAGGACAAAGTTTTTGCACTTCAGTTAATGTGTAGAAGACAATGTTGTTCACAGAATTAAATGTGATATTTGAAGTGAGGTGAGCAGTCTGATTTTCCTCAATTTTTGTAATGCCTTTGAATAATGAATCGCAATATATCGCAGAATCGAATCGCAATACTTGCAGTATCGCAATATGTTAAGAATTGCAATACTATTGAATCGTGGCCCAAATATCGCAATACTATTGAATCGTCACATTGTTGCCAATTCCCACCCCTAGTAATGTTACGTAGTTTTGCAACAAAATGTGAGAAAGCTACCAAGTGGTGAAGGGCCAAAGTGTGTCATACCAAATTTGTTCTAACTTTTGTTTTTAAGTTAAACAGCCCTAGTTTCTGAAGGCTGGTGTAACATGTACTGATACCACAAGGGGCAAATATTGACGACAAATGAAAACAAAATCCTCATGTTTTGCGTTTTATTTGTATAGCTATTGTACCACCACAGCGCCCCCTAACTAAATGATATCCTTCCTACTCTAGACATGGACAACAGCCTGGTGCTCACTGTCCTCGTCCTGACTCTGTCCTGGACGTCAGGGACCAGCTCTGCTACCAACTCCACCACAGCAAGCCCAGCGTCACACAACATGACGACAAACAACATGACGACAAACAGCATGACAACAAACAACATGACAACAAACAACATGACAACAAACAGCATGATGACAAACAACATGACAACAAACAGCATGATGACAAACAACATGACGATGCAACCGCACAACATGACGGCGATGCCACCACACAACATGACGATGCAACCGCACAACATGACGGCGATGCCACCACACAACATGACGATGCAACCGCACAACATGACGGCGATGCCACCACACAACATGACGATGCAACCGCACAACATGACGGCGATGCCACCGCACAACATGACGATGCAACCGCACAACATGACGGCGATGCCACCACACAACATGACGATGCAACCGCACAACATGACGGCGATGCCACCACACAACATGACGATGCCACCACACAACATGACGATGCAACCGCACAACATGACGGCGATGCCACCACACAACATGACGATGCCACCACACAACATGACGATGCAACCGCACAACATGACGGCGATGCCACCGCACAACATGACGATGCAACCGCACAACATGACGATGCCACCGCACAACATGACGGCGATGCCACCACACAACATGACGATGCAACCGCACAACATGACGATGCAACCGCACAACATGACGGCGATGCCACCGCACAACATGACAACAATGCCACCGCACAACATGACGACGATGCCACCGCACAACATGACGATGTCTCCAGACACCGTGGCACCAACAACTGCAACCGCAGCAACAACAGCTGTAGTCGCAACAACCAATACAACACTGATTACCAACACAACAGTGATCGTTCTTCCGGTGAGTGATGTCAAAAAACTAAAATCTGAGCAGAACTGAGCAATGGAACACAATCTGAAAGTCACTTGTATTGACGGAGTAGAAGTCCTGTGCCACGCCCCAAATTTCAGTCAGACATGAGTCATTAACTTATGTATTTTTTAACATTGCTATGCACAAACATTGAAACGTGTGTTATACACAGCACAAGCAGGGACGGGTGCACCTGGCAGAGCACACCAGCTCATCAGCACATTCAGAGTGGCTTCCACAGTATGCATAGTTTAGGCTGCAAAGACCAGCTGCACAGGTAGCAGATACCAGATGGACCAGATGGACCAGATGCAACATATGTGTGTTTCTATAAGCCTGCATGCGTCTCCCGTTTTTTAAGACAAATGACTGATGAAACACATCGTGATTTGCTGAAATACTCGCGGGAAAGTCGAAGTACATTGTCGGAAATGTAGCTTGTTTATTTCTTCGCATTCTTAGTGTGCATACAAGTTTTTAAAGTTGCAATTCAGACAATGGCTGACGATCTAAGTGACGGGGGTGATAACGAAGCAGATTACAGCAGTGTGCTATTTCAAGGTGCACATACTCCCGCTAACACGTTTTTCTCGTCTCCGTTGCAGACGCCTATTGACCGGACCGGATGTGGGACCCAACAGATCTGTGGGTCTCAGCCCTCTGACTGTGACCCCTCATCATCATCATCATCGTGTTTCTTCGTTGCTGCCAAGCAGAAGGACGGTCAGAACTTTGAGTTTTCCATCGCGGGGGAGTCAAGTGGCTACATCGCTGCCACGGTGTCAGCTGACACCACAGTGGTACGTCCTTTCTGTCACTCGTTCACCAATTAAAGTTCCATCAAGTCCGACCCGGAACCAATCATGTAGTTTGTTCCGAGTCATCGGTGTAAACAGGTACAATGAGCTGTTCTGTGGTTTTGCTCCACAGGGAGGTAACGACACAACCTACATCTGTGCGAACAATAATGGCAAAGTGAAGTTCTTCAGCGCTCTCCTGGACAACAACCAGCTGACTGTGAAAGAGGTGAGTTCCACTTGCCCAGAAGCAGTGGAGGAGCCGGGTGAGGATGTACTATGTGTCTACACTTCACTGGACTCTTCTTGTGGTTCTGCAGTGTTTTCTAAAGTTAATAAAACTGTAAAATATCAAGAAACAATTGGTCGTAAGGCTTTGATAATGAAATCTTTGGTAACATTGCCAATTCTTTTGAACGTGTATATCAGTATCAGATCATTTCTAGGCGGCCCTACGAATCCTATCAGTTGGCTTCTAGTTGACATAGTACAACTATGATCTTTGTGGTCTGTTAAACTGGTCTTTGCTCTGCAGCTGCCTGTGAACTCGGTGAAGGGCCGAGTCAATGGAAACCTGATCCAGTGCACGTTTGTTGCCACGTTGGACCTGTCGACCACGAGAGCAGCAGCCGCAGCAACAAGCGCCTCCCTGTCCCTCTCCACCGGGACCTTTGACAACAGTAAGCTAACACATTAAAGATAAACATTTACAACACACACACTAAGAGCCAATCTCACAGAGACTACACAACATCATATATTCATATTTCCCCCCACGTTCTGATCACATGTCCCTGACCTGTCTGTCTGTTGCTTATTCGCTCAGGTACTGGATCTCTGGGAACCCCCGACACCAAATTTACGAGCGAAGTTGCAGACCTGAGCGTTGCTAATGCCACCATCACTAATGAGATTTCCAGCACGAACACGACAACCAGCCCAACGACCAACAACGTGACAATGGCACCGCACAGCATGACAACCAACAACGTGACGATGGCACCGCACAGCATGACGACAAACAACATGACCACGGCACCAGCAACTGCAACCACAACAACAACAACAGCTCTAGCCACAACAGCAACAACAACTGTAGCCACAACAACCAATACAACACTGATTACCAACACCACAGCGGAGGTTCTTCCGGTGAGCGATGTCAAAAAACTCAAATCTGAGCAGAACTGAGCAATGGAACACAATCTGAAAGTCACTTGTATTGACGGAGTAGAAGTCCTGTCACACGACTCAAATTTCAGTCAGACATGAGTCATTAACTTATGTATTTTTTAACATTGCTATGCACAAACATTGAAACATGTGTTATACACAGCACAAGCAGGGACGGGTGCACCTGGCAGAGCACACCAGCTCATCAGCACATTCAGACCTGCTTCCACAGTATGCATAGTTTAGGCTGCAAAGACCAGCTGCACAGGTAGCAGATACCAGATGGACCAGATGGACCAGATGCAACATATGTGTGTTTCTATAAGCATGAGCTTCAAATCAATGTCAGACCTCCGACCTTGAACCATTTAAAAGTGCACATACTCCCGCTAACATGTTTTTCTCGTCTCTGTTGCAGACGCCTATTGACCGGACCGGATGTGGGGCCCAACAGATCTGTGGGTCTCAGCCCTCTGCCTGTGACCCCTCATCATCATCATCGTGTTTCTTCGTTGCTGCCAAGCAGAAGAACGGTCAGAACTTTCAGTTTTCCATCTCAGGGGAGTCAAGTGGCTACATCGCTTCCACAGTGTCAGCTGACACCACAGTGGTACGTCCTTTCTGTCACTCGTTCACCGATTAAAGTTCCATCAAGTCCGACCCGGAACCAATCATGTAGTTTGTTCCGAGTCATCGGTGTAAACAGGTACAATGAGCTGTTCTGTGGTTTTGCTCCACAGGGAGGTAACGACACAACCTACATCTGTGCGAACAATAATGGCAAAGTGAAGTTCTTCAGCGCTCTCCTCGACAACAACCAGCTGACTGTGAAAGAGGTGAGTTCCACTTGCCCAGAAGCAGTGGAGGAGCCGGGTGAGGATGTACTATGTGTCTACACTTCACTGGACTCTTCTTGTGGTTCTGCAGTGTTTTCTAAAGTTAATAAAACTGTAAAATATCAAGAAACAATTGGTCGTAAGGCTTTGATAATGAAATCTTTGGTAACATTGCCAATTCTTTTGAACGTGTATCAGTATCAGATAATTTTTAGGCCGCCCTACGAATCCTATCAGTTGGCTTCTAGTTGACATAGAACAACTATGATCTTTGTCGTCTGTTAACCTGGTCTTTGCTCTGCAGCTGCCTGTGAACTCGGTGAAGGGCCGAGTCAATGGAAACCTGATCCAGTGCACGTTTGTTGCCACGTTGGACCTGTCGACCACGAGAGCAGCAGCCGCAGCATCAAGCGCCTCCCTGTCCCTCTCCACCGGGACCTTTGACAGCAGTAAGCTAACACATTAAAGATATACATTTACAACACACAGTTCTGATCACATGTCCCTGACCTGTCTGTCTGTTGCTTATTCTCTCAGGTACTGAAGCTCTGGGAACCCCCGACACTAAATTCAGGAGCGGAGTTGTCGACCTGAGCAATGCTACTGCCACCATCACTAATGAGCTCTCCAGCACGAACACCACCACCGTCAGCCCCACTGTGACTGACCACGCCTCCACATTCCAGCAGTCACTGATGCAAGGTGAGAATAAGAGATAACATGGATGATAATCTACAATCTAGATTATCATTATAATTTATAAGCCACGTTTGTACAATGACTAAAAGCTGTTCTCCCGTCCTCCTCTTTAGTTCTGCTGATCTCTGTGGGCGTGTTCACTATGGCCCTGGTGTGAAGAACATAAAACCTTCAGGATTCAAGACAAGATGAAACATAACTACTCAATCTAAATATTGCATTTTTCTGTAAACTGTACATCCCACATTATAAGGATCATTCTGAATTTAATATCCAGTCACTGGAGGTGCAGGTAGGAGTGATGGTGGTGGTCAGTCTTCTGACTGCTTTCAGGTCTGTTGTAGAATCTGAAAGAAATAAGAGAATACATGTTGAAGTTTTGAATTAAAGGTTATGTGTAATATATTTACCCCCCCCCTCCAAAACCTCTTTGTTATTGATGTTCTCTGTCTTCTTCACAAACTATGACGCTAGAAAATGGCTGAAATATGTTTTTGTGCAACTTTCTATTGTAAATGTGTGTACTGTACATGATGCAATAATGTTTTCAAAATGAAGCCTTCCGTGGCTGATACGTGTGTGAGTGTGTGTGTGTCTGTGTGTGTGCGATAGCGAACACAAATGAGCTGTTGCACTTTGGGAATGCTATATACGATACGAAATGCTGTTGAAAATAATTTTGCACTTTGCATTGTGTAAAGAAGGAGTTTTTATTGCCATTTTTCATTAAAGTTATATTTAAAACAAGGTCTGATTGTACTGATATTGTTGAGAGATAGAAAGACCAGAAGTACGCACACACACATGACGTATATTCTGGTCGGCCGAGAGGTCGCCGTGTTGTTGTAGAAGTTGATGATGAAGGGAGGAGACCGCGGACCCAGTACTTACAAGTAAAATGATGTTTATTAAACAAAGTAGTACAGGTCAGGACGAGCTCTAGAGACTCGGAGAAATCACACAGCCAAATGGTGAAGTCTGAAGTCTCCCTGCAGAGCAAGAAGTTTTATAGATGGGAGGTGGACCCCAAACCTATAGATAACATTACATCACACAACAGGGTCTTCAGCCTAAATAAGGGCATGTTTAGCATCTTGTAGTGTGAGGCGTCTTCATTGTACAGGTCGAAAGTATTCTCTGGGGGAGAGAGTTAACGCATACATTCCATACCATCTGGGATAGTGTTTAACGAGTGTAAGAGAATCAACACTGAAGATGGTAACATGTCATTGTGGTTTATGACCATGTTCAAAAGAGTTATCTAGCTACAAAACACCACATATTCCCCCCTTTGAGACTAGATACGGTCTCGAAAACATACAGGCGTATAATTCCAATAATAAAGCAACTGTGTTTAGGAGTTTAGTTGTGAGAGCGAAAAACCCAGTCTGGCAGCTATCTTTCTTGATATTATCCATCAAACAATCTAGACAGGAAAATTCTCTCACGGCCCCTCTGCCTAGGCGACCATATATAGTACTCCTATACCACTGAAATGAGGTTTTTTAGTAATTGTGTAAGAAATGTCTTTAAGCAAATACATATGGAACTCTCAGTAAATAAAAACAAAATAATGTCCAAGGTCAGGCTGGTCATCCCATTGGACCCTCAATGGACATTTCCCTGCCTAGCCCCACTGTCCCTAAGCGTCAAGAAAATAAAGAAAACATCTGAGGTCCCAGTATATTTACCTAATAACAGAAAACATCATTTTTCCCGGTATGTAACACACAAAGAATATAATTCACTTTTAATATTAGTCATGCAATATATGTAAGACATAAGAATGTATAACACTGCAGTTTCTCAGCAGCATTGACTCCCAGTTGTAGTATCGATGACGTCTTGAATCTGGATGTTGTATCGATGTCCAGAGTCTTTCAGTCCATTTGTATTGTTCATGTTGAAAGTGTTTGAATCCATTCAACACATCAGAGTCCCTGAACAATCCACCCTCATAGTGATCGTCCCCCAATGTGTTCTAGAATGAAAGAAAAGAAAACCAGTATCTTTGCATATAAAACAGATTAAAACATCAATACAGATTAACATTCTATAAGTAAATGAGAAATTGTAAGTCACATTTTCCATTTCCCTCCTGGAAACACATCACTAATGTAATAAGAAACTATGAAATAACTAAGGATTTGTAGAGCATCCAGCGTTTTCCGATAGGCCAAACGCATCTCCTATAGGCTTCTGTGAATATTCTTCACCCACCAACAAGATCAAGTTTCACTGCTACAGGTCTCCTATTGCCCGCATGATGTGGGAGTAGCACTGATGTCATGTAGCCCCCCTTTCTCATAAACTGCCTGTGTTGGAGGCCAGTCAGGGCCTGCATGAAGTCAGGGTAAAGTGTTCTTCCTGGTGTTATCTCTAATGATTTTTAAACTTCTTTTAATGCCTGGTCGTAAATAGCACTGACATAGACGTTAGAAGTGTCACTTTCTCACAAACCAATATTGTCTATCTTTATCAATTTGAATGCTGAAAAATGCATTTACCAGATCAACACAAGAGAATCATTCCTAAAGGATTGTTTAAAGATTTGGAACAGACAAAGCACACTGTTGTACTGCGACGTTGACAACTTAGAAACCTTGGATGAATCGCAAATCATGTCATCAATGATTAGTGAAGAATTTTGTTTGGCACTTCCACCAGACAGCCGCCTGGTGAACACTTTATTGTACACTCCAATTTACACAAAGCATCTCTTCCCAAAAGTGCAATAGGTGTATGTTCTGATACTAATATGGGTATTTTAATTTTCTGATTTTTGTAGCAGAGCTCAATTGGTTCTGTAAGAGCTATCAGCTGTTTTATTCCCTCAAACCCGATTGTCCGTATCCATTGACCGGACATGGGGAGATGTATAACATCTTCAGGCCGAATACAAGTAAAAGCAGCTCCGCTATCCACCATCACTTCCAATGGTCGATTATTTACTTTCACCTCTATTGTTGGATCTCTCTCCGGCCCAGATACTATCAGTTGACACCTCCCTTCGAGTCTTCAGGGCACCTCTAGAATCCTGGTTTTGGGCCCCTGTAAGGGTTCAACGGTCCCCTGGGTGGCCCTGATTGGCCCCTGAATCCTCCTCTGAAGTTTCCTCTGAAATTTCCTCTGAAATTTCCTCTGAAACTTCCTCTAAAATGTCCTCTGAAATGTCCCCTGAAATTTCCTCCTGACCTGTTGCACTCACGGGCAAAATGACCTAATTGTCCACAATTAAAACATTCTTCTAAACGTTTTTGAAAATTAGGATTAAACCTTCCTCTCCAGGTCTGTGCTTGATAAAAAGCTGGCTGTGGGTAGGAGACGAAAGGAGCCACCGATGATGGCTGGAACCGCCTGACTGCAGGGTCATATCCTCCCATGGTCCCTTCAGGATCCCTTTGATCATTATCGTATGCATATTCCATCGTTCTCTCCTTACTTTTGGAACTTGGATACATCGTTATTGTTGCTTCTGCTTGTCCCATATCTTCTACGTCTTTATCTCTCTTATCGTTTGCAGCTTTGATCAGTTTCTGACCCTCATTTTCAAACAACTGGAGAATGCCGAGCTCCACTTCCTTCTTTTCTCTGCGTTTCTGTCCCTTTATCCCCTCCTTTTGTCCTACCTTGTAGGTGGACACAAGTAATTGAATTATTTTAATTACATCTGGGTTGAAAGTCCCCTCTACCGGCCATGGTTGGTCAATTTCAGGCCAGCGTTTATTCCATTTTTCCGATAGGTTTGCGATGCCTTTAACTAAAGGATTATTTTTCTGTACTACGTCAACAGGAGTAATTACTTTTGGACTTTTAGTGTCCTTTTTCCCCATAGTAGCAGCTTCCTTTTGTTCCCTTATTGTAAATAAAAAAATGTTATTGCTAAGATTTAAACCTACTTAAAGCTATGTAGATAACTCCTCCCCCCTTTGTTGTTTTCAATCAATAAATCAACAAATCAACCAACAAATCCATTCATTCATGTAGCAAAACCACTTATTCACCACAACTGATAAAAATGAAATTGACTTCCCAACTCTAAAGGAATCAAAGCTTATTAATGTTATATCAGAACTTAAAATCCGCTTATAATGTTTGACAAAAAGATCACACGCTCCCACAAGTGACTGACTGTCACCAAATGTGCTCCATCACAGCTAAGATCAGAATGAAACACGCACAAATAATGAAACTCACTTTTGCAACTTCTCAGCGGGAGTTAAGACCAAACAATCAAATTCCAGTTATTAATCAAATGTATAGACTGGTCAGTCCTTTGCCAATCCTCATATCTTGTTTTTTGGTTTAACTGACTAAAGCATTTAGTATTGCATGTGTATGTAAACAAATGAATGTGCTCTATTAATATATCTATAATAGCTTATAAATGAAAGCCGGTTAAAATGTGTATCAGCAATAATAACTATAAGTGAGAACATATACAAATATGTAAATGCAGGTCTTTTGCTAAAGAGTTTGTGTATCAACTGTACCCCCCTTCATCAGTCTGGAGCCAGGAGCTGCACATGCAGATGTCAGCAAGCCTCAGGCCGTGTTGCACCAGCCAGTTGTCTTCTCATCTGTTCACCTCAAATTCTCACTCATCGTAAGGGAAAAGAACCAGACAATGATTAAGTATCTTTATGAAACCATCAGGTCCTTTCAACAGCATCATAGGTGATTCAATAGGATTATCAGTTTTAGTGTCGTATTAGGTCCTTCACATGCAGTCCATATTAGGACTATTTAGATCAGTTCCATTTTCCAAATCTTATTTTTTTATTTACTTATGTAAAGAAATTCTTCATTTTAAGCATTAGTTACCATAAGTCTTCAATCAATCTCCAAAACGCTGTTGTAAGGAGCAAAATAAGAAACTTAATAATATAATCATCATCAAAATAATGTAACACCCCCTATCCAATAATCCATTCAGTTCTTTGGAGGGAGAACAAGCAATAAAAAGGATCCGACAGCTTTCAGTTCATGCATAGTTCAGACCACCAAACCAGTCCGGGTCATAAACCATATAGATAGTTTGTATATGCAACTGGAAAGAGATCGTAAAACCGAGTCATAAACTATTTGGACAGTTTACATAGGCATGTGGATCCAGTTAATTTTTTCTATACATTGAGTCATATTTATCAAAGATGTATCAACTATAATACTGTTGGAGAAAACAAACTGCTGTTATTGTGGACACAGTTATGCGCCTGTGTTAACCAATGTTGTACAAATTTCAGCCAACATCCTTTCTAACAGGATTCATCCCATGCATTAACTTTTATTATCAGAGATAATTTGAGACAGAGAGTGACTGGCTAGTGTCGCTGTTTTTGCTGCTGAACTCGCACTGAGTGTTATTAAAAGTGTGAGCATCACACTTGCACAAGTTATCTGCCAGCACTCAAGTCAACAGATGTTTTTTTTTCTTCAAATACCAGTCATAATTTCATACCATGCATCATTAATGTAAAATTTGGTTTAGTTCCCTCTGATAATATCTTTAAGTTCTCAATATTTTATTATTTATTCACGGCTGTATTAAAAAACTCAACAGTCCTTTCGTAAAGCAATTTAACTGTTTGATCCTCTGTCTGTACACATGTCATTCCCAGTGAGGAAAAACAGATATGTTATTCTTTACTTTATACCAGCCCTTAGTGTAGATGTTGACACTCTTGATAATAGCACATTCAAATTGTTTTGTCAATGTAAATAATCTCCTCTATCCGTTTATTAAAATGATCTTTATCCATTATTTAAAGTCCAAGATGCCAAATTAAACCCAATATGTTCCCAAAGTGAACCCATAACTAAGTATTGTTGAAGTTAATGAAAACCAAATGAAATAAAGAGTTCAAGCGGTAAAAGATTTTTATAGAACTACAGCCATATCCAATCTAGCTGGTTTAAACAAGCAATTTTATTTCCTTATACTGTCTGCACAGTCTCACTTTATCATAAAGAAACAAACAAACAAATTACAATTTTTAGCTTAAACTATTAAAAGAATTGTTTTCTTAAAATCTTGTGACTTTTTCCTGTGTCTCACAGAAGGGTGTAATTTACAGAGGTGAGACCTCAAAGATCTCCCCTCATGTCACTGCACTAAAGTTTCAGAGGATTTAGTACACTCCTCTGGGATGCACATGCAGCCCCTCTCTGAACAGATGCTTTTGTCCCAGGGGAACTTAGGAGAGGTCTCTTTCAGTGATTTCTGTTTAATTTAGCCAACAACGTTGTTTTCCTAATTTAAACCCCGACTTGTTCAACAGTCAAAGTTCCTTTAATATTTTAAACAGATGTTAAAGTTGTCTGATTACTTTAAACAGCTCTCTCTCCTCTTTGTTTTGAGAGTCTATGTAGATCTCTGTTGCAAAGCGCATAAGTGTAATTCCTGTTATTTGTTAAAGGAGTTCCTAAAACTCTCACCCCACACTTTATTTAATCTATTTCTTATTACACGAGAGAGAAAGAGAGAGAGAGAGTTCTTTAAAATGTGACCCTCAAGAGAATGTAAATCACAGTGACAATTCCCCTCATGTTCCTAAAACTCCCCTCCCTGCTCTAACTTGGAGGGGTGCAGAGGGAATGTTTACACAGGAGAAACACACAGACACACCAAAAAGGTGGGGGCTGTAGTAGCAGGGGAGACAGACTCCCGTCACTAATTATTTTATTTAATATAAAGAGCAAAATGTCTGTCCTTATTGTTTACCAAATTTCCCATTTTTAATCACAACATATATATATATTTAATCAATCATAAAACCTTTTGTTAATTCAGACCAAACAGATCAGCTCCTGCTGCACTTATCTTTTCTCACACAGCCATGTCCTCATTCATTATACACACACACCAGCACATGGAGAAAGTTGGAACCAGTGAAGGGAATGAATGGTTATATTTATTAAGTCCCCCTAACGAGGCTCATCATGTCATTACGTCCCCTTATAAGGGAGGTTCATAGTTCATAAGTCCCCTTAAAAGAGGCTCATTGTGTTGTTACGAGGCTCATGTTTTTATAGTCCTCTCATATATTTTATTTAATCATATTTTGTCAATTCTGGCCAGAAAACAACAAAATACACACACACACATCCAAAACAACACTGAAAATTTCAACTCACACAGCTCAAGCACAGCAATGAACACAATCTTCTCATACACACACATCCAAAAAACAACACTGCAGATTAGACTCACACAGACAGAGATCTCATTTAGACCACGAACTAGCTAGACAACCGCTTTTTCTTAATTTCTGCTACCCAATGAGATGAAAAAATCCGGCGATTGGCTTCTTCCGACGCAATTCGTCAATAATGTCAGAGCGGGAGCATATTACACGGATGTATATTTCTTCATCTCCAGTTATAAAAACTGAGGCCCTTCTGCTGCTCCTTCTCTGAGGGCTTTAATATCCAATTTTGCGGCTGATCCCTGTGGTCATCTCCTTACTCTTATCCTCCTCTCATTACACCTTATCCTTTACATTTATTTATTTATATATTCAAATGACCTGGATCCAGGTTACCCCCCAATTTGTCCCTTTAGCTCAATTTCTGACTATGCCTTAGCAAATTGTAACGCAGTGATTAATCCACATATGTCTTACTGTTTACAAAAGTTAAGGTACCTACTTTTTAAACTTGCACGATGTCATTTAACACACCTTATCTTTACAATTAAGCTATTCTAAACCATGTCCTCTACCTTAGGACCTTTAACCTTTAATATTGTATTTCCCCCCTATTTGCGTCATGAAATACGCAAATGAAATCAAATTTAGCACGGAGTTCCACTTCACATCAAACAACACAACAAACCCCCACACACATGTTCTTTAGCGGTGTGGATAAACAGACACACATACAACAGCCCCAATGAATGAACCAGTGTTCAGACAAAATGAGAAATTCTCACCGTTTCCAAGCTGTTGGAGGTGCCGCAGTGCACAAATCGTCTCAGTTCAACGTGACGCCAAAGTCTGACGTATATTCTGGTCGGCCGAGAGGTCGCCGTGTTGTTGTAGAAGTTGATGATGAAGCAAAAGGACCGCGGACCCAGTACTTACAAGTAAAATGATGTTTATTAAACAAAGTAGTACAGGTCAGGACGAGCTCTAGAGACTCGGAGAAATCACACAGCCAAATGGTGAAGTCTGAAGTCTCCCTGCAGAGCAAGATGTTTTATAGGTGGGAGGTGGGACCCCAAACCTATAGATAACATTACATCACACAACAGGGTCTTCAGCCTAAATAAGGACATGTTTAGTATCTTGTAGTGTAAGACGTCTTCACTTGTACAGTTCGAAAGTATTCTCTGGGGGAGAGAGTTAACGCATACATTCCATACCATCTGGGATAGTGTTTAACGAGTGTAAGAGTTTGAGAATCAACACTGAAGATGGTAACATGTCATTGTGGTTTATGACCATGTTCAAAAGAGTTATCTAGCTAAAATACACCACACACACACGCACACACACGCACACACACGCACACACAACTTAGTATATAAACACAGCTTCATCACAAACACGCTAACTGGAGGCTAGCTTGAAATCACACAACACAGTAGCCTAGCTAACGGCCGCTATGTTTAGCGGCTAATGTTCCAGTTGAATGATGCTAGTAGCTAACACAGGTTTGCGTCTTCAGGCCCGTACCAGTGTTTTTTGCGCACTTTTAAAAATAATCCAACTTTTTAAAAAAAATCCCGTGAGTTCATAGATTTATATATAAAGACTAGATGTCTCGTTCGACGGAGCCGGATGTCCTCACATGGCGGCCATCTTGCTAGGGGGCATCTCGCTCACCCATAACATTGTGTTGGTAGTGGTAAATAACCATAACTTGCTCAATTTTCAACCGATTTTT
Source organism: Limanda limanda (assembly GCF_963576545.1). NCBI lineage: Eukaryota > Metazoa > Chordata > Actinopteri > Pleuronectiformes > Pleuronectidae > Limanda > Limanda limanda. Next base: position 1,280,807 of record NC_083657.1, read on the forward strand.
AAACGGTTTGGTTTGTTATAAACGTCATAGATGTAGTTATGACACTGCATATATTATTATTATTCATTTTTTTTAGAAAATAACATAATTATTCATAAGTATGCAGTGTCATATCTACATCTCTGACGTTTATAACAAACCAAACTGTTTAAAAAATCGGTTGAAAATTGAGCAAGTTATGGTTATTTACCAACACAATGTTATGGGTGAGCTAGCTGCCCTGTAGCAAGATGGCCGCCATGTGTGGACGTTCGTCTCCGTTGGCCAGCAACGCAGACGAGACATCTAGTCTTTTTTATATGATATCTATGGCTGAGTTGGCGACCGGAAGTGGCGTCACATCATAACACTGCACAAATAGCAATATTATTAAGTCATTAAATTATTTCATTAACTTTGTTCTATTAGAACTTCCAAAGGTACTAATGTAATATTATTACCACAACAATTTCGTAGCATTATGAGGTTAAAGTAATAATCTAATTAGAGTAAGATTGTAATATTTCTAGAAGAAAAGTCATAATAATACGTGAAAGAAGTTGTAATATTATGATGTTATTTTCAGCTTCAGGGTGAAAATCTCTGAGAATTAGGTGGATTTATTATCATCTTCAATATCTGTTCTGTTATTATCTGACAGAAGAGGTTTGTGAACACGGAGTTTTTCAGCCTTTCCGAATCATATTCAAGTATCATCATATTAAACTATTAATGTTAAGTTGAAGAAGGGATTTGGTCACTTTTATGATACTTTAGGGCAACGAGACGAGATGTCTCACGCTCTTTGAAGACATTTTAAACGCACAATAAACAATATATTTGTTAATTCTACTCAACTTACAGGCTATAATCAGGTTTAACCCCCTTTTCCTGGAAACATTTTAACATATTGTTTTGCTGGATGTTTATAAATATAAGCGTGTATGTCTTTTCTTTTGATTTATGTCTTTTACTTGGTTTTGGATGGCTGAAAATTTCAAAAACTACTAATCATGACAGGAAACTACTTTGCAGAACTGTGGACAAAATCATGAGGTTTTGGGAAGTATTAGTCAAGTATAATTTACTTTGTCAACCTGTCTTGATACTCCACGTCTAGACGCCGGGATGAATAGTCTTTTGTTTCCGTGAATTGTCTCGTGGCCCGGATCCAACTGTCGGGTGAAGGATTTAAAACACAACGGATTAACACAATCACGAGATTCCTCATAGTAGGTGTGACACAATCCTGTCGTGCCAAGTGTCAACAATGAGTGTGATTAACGCACAGTAAAATAAACCAGTCAGGCGATGCAGTGTGTAAGAAGACACACTGGGCTGGAAGGGGTTGGACTTTGTCCTTCTTGTCAGTTGTCTTTGCAACATGCTTCGGTGCATCTGTCAAACATTTCTGTTCTAATTCTAAACTATTTTACCACAACAAAAAACAAAATTCATATTTGACAGTTGACGTGCAGGTATTCGTGGTCATGCTCGTCGCCCATCAGTTTTTTGTTTTTTTAACAATCTGTTTATTGAATTTTACATAATTAACAAACAAACAATAGTGTTCCATGCGGTAAAAATTACAGATTTAATTTCAACATACCACAGAACAGACACCAACCCCCCACCCCCCTCCTTCCGGCACCTAGCCCCAACAGATGAGCACATATAGTTGAAAAATAAAGAAAAACAAACAAAAGAAAAACAAAAAAAGATGGGTTGATAGAGGAAGAGAGAGAAAGGATAAATAAATAAGCAAGTTAATACATTAATAAAAGAATAGATGACATAAATTATAATAATAATAATACCAATATAATAGTAATACTAACAATAAATGAATGAATAAATAAATAGATATCCCATCAATGTTTTTAAAGTTGCTGATAAAGTCGAAGCAATCGGATTAAAAACGAATAAAAGAAAATACCAAACATTATCTGAGCGATTCCAATAGGAGGTAAAGGTTTCACTTTATGTATTGTAGAGGTTTTTATATCTAATGACTTATTGAAGAGTTCTCCTGGTATCAAATAGATCATTGGAGCCTTTTCCTCCACATTGTCGTTAATGCAGTGTGCAGCAGTAAACACAAGGTGGCGCTGTTGACTCACTGCAGAGAACGTTCACTCCTTTACGCTACCATTTAAACACAGACCATAAAGGTTAAATTTAGCGCTCCCATAGCAACCAGTCTGTGGCACCACGTGGGACCAGTGGAGCTAAAAGAAAGTGTGAGTCATGGAAACTCCAAACTATAAAATAAAAAGAAACAAAGGACAGAAAAGTGATAAAGTACAAATGCTTTACGTAATAATTTGTTTGTTTGTTGTAATTGTATTGCTCAAGATAAGATTTTATATTAATGTTTTTAAAAATCATTTCGTTCTTTTAAGTTTGATTTAATTTATTGTATTGGTTTAAATGTCATAATATATTTGTTTGAATTTATTTCATTGTTTTTATTTTATTTTATTGTTTTCTTATTTTATTTTATCGATGTAAATGTTATTTAAAATTATTTTATTGGCATTTGACATTTGACACCTGGAGGAAACATGTTGACGAGTTGCATTGTGGGGAATGTAGTACTCAGACTTTTGGGAGCTTGAACCTCATGTGACGACTGTAAAAGTTTGAATATCTTGATCAGTGTTGCACCAACTCTCACCAATTCGTTTAATATCAAGCTTTAATAACATTTATTGAGACAATTAACAACGCACATAATGTTCTGGTGATCCACACTGCTGCAAACACACTATATGTAAAATACAATATTAATAAGATCTGTTGATTCCTGAGCAGAAACACTCACTCGAATGATTATTTAGAGTTTGAAACGATTATTTGCACCGAAATTGGTTAAATTTCGCACAGGATCAACTCTCTGCCCCCCCCCCCAGTCACTGGTTCCATGTCACTGGGACCAGAGATCCAATAATACAACATCACAGGGTTTGTTTACGCTGGTTGTGGCGTCACAGCTTTTTTATTGTCTATTCATGGAGGCAGCTCAGAGGAAAAATGGAAAGTTTGAGCTCAGACTGTGGGGCTGTTGTTAGAGGAGGAGGAGGAGGAGGAGGAGGAGGAGGAGGAGGAGGAGGAGGAGGAGGAGGAGGAGGAGGAGGAAGAGGAGGAGGAGGAGAGGGGGGTGGGGGGGCGTGTGCATGGGACTGGGGAGGAAAACTCAGAAACCAGCTCCAGAACATTGAGGCTGGAGAGGAGAGGAGGATTGTGTTTACCCGCTGATAGTGAACGAGCCCAGAGAGGAGGAGAAGAAGAGGAGGAGGAGAAGAAGAAGAGGAGGAGGAGGAGGAGGAGAAGAAGGAGGAGGAGGTCATGGAGACTTTCCGACTGTGAGTGAAACGGAGAAAGTTGTTCTTCTTGCGGAGGATGCGGAGAGGAAGCGATGCAGGAAAGGAGCTGAGGACTCTGTTGGGAGTTCCTGACTGAAGTCATGGTGAGTCCCGTTCTCCTCACAGCTTCTCTAATGTGGAACAGACTCAAAGTGTCTTATATAGATATGATTAATACGTTTCAAACCTGATTTTTTAAAAGTTTAACAAATTGCTTAAAAGTACATGTTTGCATTATGCTTTGTATGAATATGTTCACATGTAAACTATCACCCAGACTCCAAAACCCCCCAGACAGCTTCCCCTTTCTATATTTTCTACTTAAATCATCACTTCTCTCATAAGGCATGCGTTTGATTTAGTGAGAAATATGCAGCAGTCAGCAGCTACAAGTCTTTTTTTAAAGCTTGCCATGTTTGTCAGATGCCATCAGCAGCTCATTATGCAGATTCCAGATGTGTGACGTTTGCACATGGATCCTCAATAGAGCTCTGTGCTGAGTCTCCTGGGATTCTGTTTACCATCACTCCCACTAATGGTCTGATCCACACACACAGAGGCAGTGGGACGGACTGAGGCACATAGAGGAGATAATAAAGATATTAGAGACGTTTAAAAGATTGGGGTTGTGTTCCTGCTCCTGTGTTGTCGGGCAGAGTGGAACAGTTTGGCAGAGAGAGGAAGAGAAAGAGGCAAAGAGAAAGGGAGAGCTGGAGGAGTGTAATAAAAGAGGAGGGTAGGGCTACTTCTTTATTTTAGGAGACTTGGACGGCAGCTACAGTGGTTTTCGGTGATGCCGCATTTTCCACATTGGACCTGGGAGAAAAGAGAGCAGAGAGAAAGGGAAAGAAAGAAAGAAAGAAAGCAGGAACAAGGGATGGCAGGAACTCCAGGAGAGGAAGAACATGTGCAGGAGGGATTCGACAGGAGGAGTTTTTACAATCACAGAAAAGTGTTGAGGAACAAATCGTCTCATGAATGCAAACCTGCAAACAACATGTGTTCATATGAACTCGCTGAGGGGGGGGGGGGGACACGGCTGCTGACACATGCACATACGTGTTAAAATGCATCAGCACACACAGAGTCACACACTTACACTTATTTATACATGTGTACATGTTATTATTATTATTATTATATTTATTATTATTATTATTATTATTATTATTATATATACTGTTGCTGCCATTATTACTATATACTGCTATTATATTGGTATATTTACTATCATATATAAATATATATTATGTTATATTATATACTATATATACTGTACTATTTTTATATACTGTCTAACAATAACATT
>NC_083657.1:1287959-1312959 GCF_963576545.1 Limanda limanda
CCTCAGTGTCTGTCTCCTTCTCAATCTGCTTTCTTAATCGCTCAATCTATTTCATAACCTGACAGTCCGAGTGCTATTTAAGTCTTTTGAATTTCCTTTTGATTTCTACCGTATTCCGATCGTCTCTCTCTCTCTCTTTTCTACACCTCTCCCCCTCTCTGTCTGTTTTTTTCCTCTCGGTGCCAAGCATCTGTTCGGAAGGCCACCGCCGCCTCTTCCGTTGAAAGTCAGCGTACGGGAGAGAAACACAGGAAGTCTGACGCACAAGTGACACATATTCCCTGATTCTGTCCCGTGTGTCCATGTCCGACGCCGTCCTGACTCACTGCACACGGTCCCGCTTGACCTCAGCGACGCCGCTCGCACTCTACTGGTGACTAGGGTTGCAAAATTCCGGGAATATTCAAACTTGGAAACTTTCCATGGGAATTAACGGGAATATACGGGAATATACAGGAATATACGGGAATTAACGGCAATGAACGGGAATGAAAGGGAATAAACTGGAAATGTTGTGGGTAATTTATACTAACTGTATTTACCTTGTCATATACAGACATAAATATAAACATTTTGTTGTGTCATAGGCTGATTTGAGCCCTGAGGAAACTTTGGGCACTTGACTATATGCTTCTGCATCGTTGTGTCATTCTTAACATAGGTCTTTGCACAGTATTTGCAAATGTACACAGCCTTTCCTTCTACATTGGATGGGGTGAAATGTCTCCACACATGAGAGAGTGCACGTGGCATTGTTCTGTAGAATAAGATGAGAAAAAAGTTTGTAAAAAAACACTAATGCAATGCCAGAGATATAAATAGTTAGCCAAACAATTGGAATCGTCTGTAAACATATTTTACAATTGATGGATAAATGAATGGAAATAGTCTAGATGAACAGATGAACAATCCTCAATCAGCATGCTCATATATTTTCCCAGTAATATCATGGAAACTTACCTGACTAGTCCTTCACTCTACAGCAGGCCTCAATAGCCCTGCTGTAGAGTGAAGCATGCTGGGAGTTATCTGTGCATGTGATGGAAGAATGACCAGTGGAGGGTTGAAACTCAACGTTCCATACATCTTTAAAATAGAGTTTTGAATGATGTTTTTATTGCTCAGCGTTTAATTTGCTTATTTTTTTTTTTTTTTCAAAATTCCCCAAATTCTCAAGCTTAACTCTCCATGGAATGTTTATGGAAAGTTTTCGGAAATTTACCGGAAACTTTCCGCCCCTTTGCAACCCTACTGGTGACTCAACGTCCACAGGGTGTAAATATCATTGGACGAAGGGAAGGTTTCACCAAGTGCATTGTGGGTACAAGACCTCTGCTGTTGTTGCCTGTGAACACTCAGGAAACCCAAGCCATGATAGAAGGTGTGTCAGTAAAGAGGCCAGAACAAAAAGAAACATTAGAGGATTTAGTTGTTAACTCTCTTTAGTATGTTATTTTTCTCGTGGATCCAGTTTATCTCAGTAGTTTTAATCTCTTCTACTATTGTACTTTTACTTTTGTAACATGTGGTGTACTTGCTTCTGCAGGTAGTTGTACTATATGAACATCATGGTAAGGATCACTGTCAAAGTCCTGGACTCAGATCTGTTCATTACCTGGTCAGTTCGGGTTTATGTGGTGATAACGTGTTGATGGTGGAAAATCTGAGATATAAAAGCAAAGCTTCTGTTCTGGACGTCCGAGGCCGAGGTGACACCGGAGAGACTGAAGTGGAGAGGAAGTGAATTTTCATCTATCGTTCCTTTTACACAAGAGGCTCCTTTTGTCCTGAGAAGAAATCGAATTTACTAATTCCATTACGGACGTTTTGTTTCACGTGCACGTCTCAGCCTGTGAAGAACAGCAAAGTGTATAATTGCATTAGAAGCACTGGTACCAGAAGAGTTTGGTTAAACAGGAAAAGAGTTTATAAATCACCCAGACGTGTTCTGTGTTCGACGCTAAGAACATTTCCTCCGATTCTACTGGAAAGTTCATAATATTCACATGTTAGGGAGGAATGTGTGGTTTTGGTGGAGGAGCAGCATCGTAACTCCCAGTGCGTTTGAGTGCTTGTGCTTCCAGAGTGAAATTCCTTTCTTTGGATGTTAGCAGCGGTGCATCCTGTTGGAGGTCGAGTGCTCAGGCAAGCAAACACGACACCAGAGGTTCCATGTGGGGGGGGGGGGGGGGGGGAAGGTGCTGCCGTGGTGACGGAGTGAATCACACGGTCAAAACTCAATGTTGCTGCAGGTCATGCCTGAGCCACCAGGAGTTGAGGGTCCGGGACATGAGGCTGATTTCCTTTTCTCAATCGTCCTGTAGAATCCAACCTGAGCTTCAGTAGGTCAGGCAGGTTCAGGGACCTTCACCTGGTTCCATCACACCTCAGAACGACGTCACACCCGATTCACCCGAGTTGTACGAGTTCCAGTTGCAAGAACGGAAGATGGTGACGGAGCGGAACCGAGCTAAAGGCCGGCGCATGCTTCTGCAGCGGCGTGTGCGGCTTTTCACGCAGTTGTGACGCAGGACTCGTTGTCATTCATGGTTTTCCAAGCGTTGCGCGTGTTGCAAAGCAATTCCCGGCCAGAACACTAGGGGGAGTAATGTTTTTTGTCGAAGTCGGCTCTTCTTCGTGCCACACACAAAGTTTATTTACATCGCCACGGCGGCTCCTCAGAGCCTTTTTCTAGCGGACAAATCCATCAGTCAGTGACGGGTTATACTCGTGGTCATAGTGTCGGATCTCTTCTGCCAAGTTCTCTTCTATTTGGTCCATATTCGTTTTTCTAAATCTTCCGTGGTTTCTGCCGGTATTATCGGGCATGAACCGGAAATGCGACTCTGGAAATTATGTAGTTAGCTGACCAATCACAGCCTTGCCGGCTACGTGACGCTTGCGGAGCTTTGCCGTCTAGTTAGAAAAATTGGGCGACGCACGTAAGCACGTAAGAAGGGACACGTAAGTACGTTAGCACGGAAGGGCTCTTACGCTTCCGGGTCCGTGACAACGCAGAAGCATGCGCCGGCCTTCACGCCTCGCTACCGCTCAGACTCTGGTTCCTAATGCAAAAGATGGCAGCGTTTGTATCCAGGATACTCTTGGGCTTCATTTCTGGGAGGAGGTGGAGACGTGTCGTCCATCTTCACTCACGGCTCCCAGCACCTGAACGGCCTGTTTGTATCAACACTTCAGTGGTGAAGCGGTATGATTGGCACGTTGCTCTGAACCTCAGGGGCTGCACGGAGCCAGATGGAACCATCTGCATGGTGGTTCCCAGTCGCCTCCGAGAGACTGTTGCAAGAACAAAAGCTGCAGAAAAGACACAATAACGAACGAGTTGTGTGTTTGTGTTTGTGTGAAATCGAACACCCACAGGCCTCAGGAGCAGATCAGTGGACGCTTTCTAGTTTTGACTTTAATTTAGTGATGAAGTAACTCAACGGGTGTGGGAGACTTCAATCTGAGGGGGAAGCTCCCGCTGGCCCCACAAACCCCCCCCACCCCCCCGCTGGGATTTTTACTAGACTCAATATGTTCTGTCCGTGAGCCGGGAGAATGTTAGAGCCTCTTTACAACCAGACACCTTCACCAGCCGCCTCCAGGGAGACTTTCTGTCGTCTGCAACATGTCCTGCGAACATCACACATCTATACCAGAGACTCTGAATAGAAAGATAGAAAGATGGACGACATGATCGCCCCCTGGTGGCTGGCTGCAGCTTATAGTCATAAACCCTGCCTCCTCCATGTGAGCAGATGGGACATGGACCAAACTGACATCTCAAAGTACACGTTAAAATAGCTTTTTCCAGTAAGTTTGGTTTTGATTAGTATTTGCTTCAAAGGTTGAAATGTGATGATTGACGGCTGAGACTGCGATTGGTCAATAGAGGATCTGTTGGATGTTGTTTTCAGTAAATCCCTCCGACTCTCAGCTCTGTAACAAATCATCAGTCTTACGTCATTAGAATAAGATGTTTTGACTGTGGTTTCCGAAATAAGAGATTTAGCGGTTTTGTTCAGGAAAAACAAAAAGAGTAACACGACCTTTTGAGCCTCTTCTGGAAAACAAATCTGTGCGTTCAGCAACATTTATGAAAGTTTTGTGATTCAGATTTGTTTTCCCCTCCAAATTGCGTGTGCAGGGCTCGTCCAGAATTCCTCCGGAAAAATTAATCTGCATGAATTGGAGCCTGGTGCCACTTTGCTGAAATCACAGATGAGAAGTTGTCTCTGCAGCCGGGAGAGAAGAGAGAGAAACAGAAACCTGATCTCACGTGAAGGACATTCAGCTACAGAGCAGCTTCATGTTTTTAAAGTTTTAAAGAACCTTCTTAAAAACGTTCTCCTGCTTCAGTCCCCATCTGTCCTACTGTCTGTCCTGTGTGACGTGTCCCAGTCTTTCCTTCCAGACTGAGCTTGAACCCTTTTTATTTGTTGAATTCATTTTGTCAGTTCGTCATAGAAACTAAACTTTGTCTCAGACACTTCCTTGTTTCTGAGTCTCATTCTCTCCTCCTCTGTGGCTGCAGACCACAACTCCCCTCTGAGCACAAACAAACCCAGAGGAACCGTTTTGAAACTCTGTGGAACCCAGGTCTTCTTCAAACCCCCCCCACCCCCCCCCCCAACCCACCAGCTCATTCTCTCCTGGCTCTCGCTCTCCTTCTCCAGCCACTCTTCTCTTTTTCCGTACACCCTGTTCTCCCAGTCTGGTTTCTCTCCCGCTCTATCCATCCCCTCGGTTATTGTCGGCATTCTGCACAATATGCGTCTGTGGAGGAGAGAGAGAGAGAGAGAAACAGAGAGAGAGAGAGAGAGAGAGAGAAAGAGAGAGAGAGGAACCCGGGGTAATTGTTGTCAGATGAGTTTCATGGAGTCGGACGAAGGTGAAACAAAGAGAGTCGGCCTTAGAGGAGGAAAGAGGAAAAAACATAGAAGATGGGAGATGAGGGAACGAGGGAGTGGGCGGTGGGAACCGAGAGAAAAGAGGCAGAGAAGCAGATGTGAAGAGAGGGAGGAGAGAGAGAGAGAGAGAGAAGTTGGAAAAGAAAAGAACGAGAGAAGAAAAAAGTTGCAGGTCACCACAGCAACAGTGAGTGTAGAAAAATAAACAGCATGCGTGTTGCTGCTCCGTCACCCTCCACCTCGTTAGGATGTGTGTGAGCGTGCATGCAACTGTGCATGCATGCATGGTGTGTGTGTGTGTGTGTGCGTGTGTGCGTCAGCGTGTGTGTGTGTGTGTGTGTGTGTGTGTGTGTGTGTGTGTGTTTGGGAGTAGCTCTTTTGTTCTGGGGGTTCTTACACTGACCGGGCCTTGGAGGAAATGTTTGACGCTCCCCAGACCTTACAACAGGAAGCTGGAGTATGTGTGTGTATATTAGTCCATGTGTGTATCTGTGTGTGTGTGTGTGTCTGTGTGTGTCAGCAGAAAGCGAGACAAGCCGGCTGTTAAACACAAACACAGACATTAGGGTTGATTCAGTGTCCCGTTGGATTAACCCTCTCGTGCCCTCTCTGTGTCTCTCAGGGTTCGGAGGCGATGGAGGACTGCGTCCAGGGGGCGCTCTCGTCCCTGTATCCTCCCTTTGAGAGCACGGCTCCGCCCCTCCTCTCCCAGGTACACGCCCCAAACGCACACCTTCACTCCGATGTAGCTATCGCAGGTTCAATGAAACGGCCGGGCAGCGCTGCAGAGAAACACACAACTGACACACGCCAACACAACCAAGAACTGACCATGATCCTGTTTCCATTAAAGCAACAGAGTGGGACTGTAACTGAGCAGCAGCGCCCCCTGCAGCCACACATGGGCATTCATTCCAAGAGTAAAGATATGATATGTTCCATCCACAGACTTCTGTCCTGTCCACTGACTCTCTGTGTGTCCTCCTCCAGGTCTTCTCCGTCCTGGAGTCGACGTATCAACACGACAGTCTCCGCTACCTCCTGGATTACTTTGTTCCTGCCAAGCACCTCCTGCACAAGCTGCAGCAGCACGCCTGTGTGAGTTCCCCCCCCGCCCGCCGCCCGCCGCCCGCCGCGCACACAGGACACACACATCGCTGCGTAATCACAAACAGGATCATCCCACGTCACATGTGGAGAGACAGAGAGATGTGTGAGCTGTCAGCGATTTCAGATTCCTTTGGTGAGAAGGAGCTGTGGTGAAGAATCTGGTCTTTGATCGTAAATCTTCTACGGCAAGTCGGTTGGGACAAGTCCAAGTCGGAGTATTGAGTTTCTTTTGTCTTTATTAGCTGATGCAGAGAGACAGAAACAGTAGGAAGAGCGGGGGGGGGAGTGAGAGAATCATGGGAATCGAACCTGCAGACTTTCTGTAACATTGTAAGATGAGGTGTTTTTTTAACTTTTCACGAAATTCAATAATTTATGCAATTTGGTAGAAACTTGTTTGAATTTCAGAGGCATTTGCGGAGTTATGCACTTTTCTGCTATACAAGTTATTTCGGGGGTTCTACCACATGCTCTCAAATATTAACAAACTTTTTAAACTGTCAAATCTCTACGAAAAAGTCTGAGTCCGTCTTGGATCCGAGCGTCAGGTCTGTGAACTAGAACCTGGTCACAAGGGGAAAGGTCAAGGCCTCCATAACATGACCTGAGTGACCCTCCAACAGTGAACTACACTGTGGAGGGTCTTCTCTGAACCTGCAGCGTGTGTATAGTGTATATGTGTAGACTGCATGTCGGTCACACAGTGAAGGAAGCTGGTGAAATATGATCCTGAGCAGCCGCCTGCAGACAGAAGAGCTGGTTTCCTGCCTCTGGGGCTGCAGAGAAACACAGAGAAATAAAACAAGTCCTGGCTCCACGACTCAGATGATATAAGGAACTCGAGAGTAATTGTGTCGGGCAGAGAACAAATGAGAAACTGAGGATTTCACCGAACACACAACACAGATGCACAAACATTCCCCATGCGACTCTCTGCAGCTTCCACAGTCGTGCACGGGCCGTTGTGAGCAAACTTTGTTTTGATTGTCGCCGGGCGGAGTTAGCCCGGGCCGGCCGTGAGTCACGGCAGTAATTCCTTCCACATGTGAGCGAGAGAGAGAGAAAGAGAGAGAGAGAAAGAAAGAATGAGTAACAGAGCGGCCGTGGGAGTCGAGGGAGAGAATGAACATGGCTTTCATTCACTGGGCCGGCCTGCACGAAAACACAAGATGCTGGAGGTTGTGCAGATTATAGTGGAGTGATTGAGGAATTTTTTCTGAGGAGAAATGGGAGGTGGCCGGGGGGGGGGGGGGGGGGGCGGAGGAAACACTGGGGTACATTGAGGGAGAAGCAGGCGAGAGGGAGGAGGACACAGGCAGCTACAGAATGTCTCAGACGCTCTCAGAGAGGAAAAGTCACACACATGCTTCTGGATGCTAATCGCAGGCCGGACAGATATCAGGAGGGAGGGAGGGAGGGAGGGAGGGAGGGAGGGAGGGAGGGAGGGAGGGAGGGAGGGAGGGAGGGAGGGAGGGAGGGAGGGAGGCGGAGGAGTGGAGATGGAGCAAGATGGAGGAGAGGTCGAGAATATAATTTGATCCGGTCTCATGAGTCTGGATCACAGAAACTCACACACTCCTTCAGTACTTATGATTTGTTGTGGTCCTTCTCTATATTTAGACTCATGTTGTTGACTCGACTTTGTTGTTAAACTCGTTTTCCTCTCAGCGGTGGCACGTCCACATGTTTCTGACTCACACTGCCCACCCCACACCCCCCCACCCCCCGGTCATGCTAGCTAAGCACTTTTACTCTTTAGAAAACACGGCGTGAGTCACATGTCTGACACTGGCGTGCGGCGTGCGGCTCGGTGCCAGACGGGCTCCTGAATAGCGTCGCGCTGGTTCTAGAAATGGAGAGAGAGAGAGAGAGAGAGAGAGAGAAAGAGAGAGAGAGATTGTGCCTGAGCATTAAATAGAGTTGGGTTTAGATCGGTAAAGGTCGGTGACATCACTACGACCAGACGAGCTACAGAGAGAAAACGTAACGATCTGAAGGTTTGATTCTCTAGACGCTGACCTCCCGCTCTCTCTTTCTCTCTCTCTCTCTCTCTCTCTCTCTCTCTCTCTCTCTCTCTCTCTCTCTCTCTCTCTCTCTCTCTCTCTCTCTCTCTCTCTCTCCTCCCAGTCTCAGTACCTGGGCTGCTTGTTCCTTCACTCCGGCTGGCCTCTGTGTCTGGGAGAGAAAGTCGTCGTCCAGCTCTCCACCTTGGACTGGAGGCTCCTGCGCAGTAACGACTTCTACCTGCAGGTGGTGCCCTTCTCCACGCGCTGCCCCCGACTGGCTCTGAAGTGTCTGGCCCCCGGGGGGCGCACCGTTCAGGAAATCCTGGTGCCCGAGTCACAGCACCCCCTAGTGTTCACCTCCGAGTGGCTGCACAGCATCAACAAAGAGCGAGGACACAAGAGAGAAGGTAAGGAAACGATTTGTGTTGTTTTAAAAACGTGATGAAACTGAATAAAACCTCTGACTCAGCCGACCTGGTTTCCTCGGGCAGATCTAATAAGCTTGATGCATAATATTAATGCAATAATAAAGTGTTTACAGTAATAATAACTTCTTCCTGTTAGTTGATGAGGTGTCTGGAAGTTTTTTCTTAGCGATCACGTAAGAACTAGTAAATCCTGAAGGCAAAATAAAGAAGTGAAACAGATGTGTGGTGAGGAGTGACCACCAGGGGGCACATGGGAGGAGAAACTCAGCAGGTGGTCAAGAACCTTGAAACAGAGGAACTGAACTAAATGTATAAATCATGTCTTCTCTTCTTCACGCAGTGGGCGGAGGACTTGACACCTGCCTGGTCAGCACATGCGATGGTGTGGTTCGGATCCCGTGGAAGGAAGTCGTTTACCCAAAGTTCATCCACGACCCGTCGGAGGAACTCGGCTCGATGTCGAACTACGACGGCTCCGTAACGGGTCGCCTGCCCAGTGAGGGGGGGGGCAGCAGCCTCGGGGGCTGGGGGGGCTCCTCCTCCGGGGAACTGGACTCCTGGTCCTGGGACGAGGAGGAAGATGATCTGCAACCGGACGGCCGGGACTCTGGGTCCGCGCCCCCCCGGCGAAGGCGCAGCGAAGACGGGCTCGGGCGGACGGCCAGGACCCCTCAGCTCGACGGGGACTATGTGGAGCTGCTGGAGCCCCGGGGGGGTCCGGACGGGGGGGTGGACCCACGGCAAAGGTACCTGGAGATGCATGGGATCTCCAAGACCAAGACGCTGCCTCTGTGCAGGAGAAGCAAGGCCATCAAGCTCCGGAACGGCAGAGCTTGGGGGTACGGGCGGGTGGAGCGGTCCGGTAGCCTCCGGGCTGTTCTCGGTTCCAAAGGAGACGCGGCAAACTCCCGAGGTGACACGTTAGCTCCGCCTCCAGGGGGTGCGGAGCCGTGCAGAGGGAGGCGGTCTTACTCCTCCTCGGTCCTCGACTCTGACGAAGGAGATAAAACCAGCCGGGACTCGGGAGGCGTCGGGGGGAGCCAGCTGTTTTTTGATGGCCGGTCCAAGGAGAGGAGGCCGGGCGTCGGCAAGGAGAGAGAGAGCAGCGGCCTGGTGCAGCCGAGCAGAGACGAGCTCAGAGGTAAAGACTCAGAGAGCCGCGAGAGTTCGGTCACTAACGAAACCCACGAGTCGACGAACCACCAGGTGGAGCACGTGGTCGAGGGCCACTCGGATCCCGGGTCTCACTCAGACTCGGTCTTCGAGGAAGCTGATAAACCACCGAGCGGCGACAGTGACGCCGCCACGCCCACATCAGACGCACCAGAGAGACCGTTCACCGGCGTTCCAGGAAGTGACATCACCAACAGTGAATCCAGAACCACGGGTTCCTCTAAGCCGAAGGTGGCAGAGGAACGTGAGGGAGGGAAGACGGAGGACAGGATGTGTCCCAGAGGAAAGGAAGTTAAAACGGCAGGATTCCGAGCACCACGGTACGGATGCTTTTCTTATGATTCACTGACGTCTTTCATCTTTTCCTTCTTCACACGTGCATGTGAAAGTCCAGACACGTGACACGTAGGTGCAACCTCCGAGCACAAGGGACCGATTGTCCCGACGTACATACATTCATTCCTGAAGCAGATCATACAAACCTCACTCTGAGGAACGTTACATCCGGAGAGCGTGATTATTAACTTTCTATTAAACGTCTTTAGGAGGAAGAGGAAGGGGAAGGGGGCCAGAGGAAGAGCCCGGTCGGGGGGGCGTGCGCACCACAAGGTCTCGAAGCTTCCGGGTAAAGCTCCTCCCACAGGTCCGACCTGCAGCTCCACCTCCACCGAGCTGCCGGTCCCCGAGGAGAACCAGACGGGACAAACAGAACCGGCTGGGGAACTGGACGCGGTGACAACGGCCACCGAAGAGGCCGCGGAGGACACCGAGAAAAGCAACGGAGGTCAGAAATAGGGTTGCAAAGGGGCGGAAAGTTTCCGGTAAATTTCCGGAAACTTTACAGAAACTTTACATGGGAAGTTTAGCTCGGGAATTTTGGGAATTTAAAAAAAAAAAAAAAAAAATACCAAATTAAACGCTGAGCAATAAAAACATCATTCAAAACTCTATTTTAAAGATGTATGGAACGTTGAGTTTCAACCCTCCACTGGTCATTCTTCCATCACATGCACAGATAACTCCCAGCATGCTTCACTCTACAGCAGGGCTACTGAGGCCTGCTGTAGAGTGAAGGACTAGTCAGGTAAGTTTCCATGATATTACTGGGAAAATATATTATCATGCTGATTGAGGATTGTTCATCTGTTCATCTAGACTATTTCCATTCATTTATCCATCAATTGTTAAATATGTTTACAGACGATTCCAATTGTTTGGCTAACTATTTATATCTCTGGCATTGCATTAGTGTTTTTTTACAAACTTTTTTCTCATCTTATTCTACAGAACAATGCCACGTGCACTCTCTCATGTGTGGAGACATTTCACCTCATCCAATGTAGAAGGAAAGGCTGTGTACATTTGCAAATACTGTGCAAAGACCTATGTTAAGAATGACACAACGATGCAGAAGCATATAGTCAAGTGCCCAAAGTTTCCTCAGGGCTCAAATCAGCCTATGACACAACAAAATGTTTATATTTATGTCTGTATATGACAAGGTAAATACAGTTAGTATAAATTACCTACAACATTTCCAGTTTATTCCAGTTAATTCCCCGTTAATTCCCCTTTAATTCCCGTTAATTCCCGTTAATTCCCGTTAATTCCCATATATTCCCGTTAATTCCCATGGAAAGTTTCCAACTTTGAATATTCCCGGAATTTTGCAACCCTAGTCAGAAATTAGACGTTAATACACTAGCATCGGATTTGAAATGTTCTACATCTTGATTATTCTCTCTTTTCTCTCCACAGAGACGGAAGCTGAGTCTCTGTCCGTCTGTAACGGACCACCCGGCCCGTCCCCATGTGACCACTCTGATGACGAGCCACCGGCGGCAGAGACGTGTCCCGAGCAGCTGAACGGCGTCCTGTCCACAGAGCCCCCCCGACTCAGGGAGCTGGACACAGAGCTGCTCCAGTCGGGGGGGCTGAAGTTGACAGGCGAGTTTCCTTCAGGCTCAAATCACTTCTTCTTAGTTTGTCTGGACGTTGTTGTGGCGTCCATCTTTATATTCAGTCTATAACTTGCACCTTTTAACTCCTAGACTTTATTTAAAAATGTCTAATTCAGCTCAGGCAACATTACACCTTCTGCGTGCAGCTCTCAAAGCATTGTGGGAAATGCAGTTCCTGGTTCGTGTTGTATTCACGCTGTACTTTCTCTGGTGCAACAGGGACGGTGGACCGGCTGGGACGTGCTCTGGTTGTCACGGAGACGGACGCCTCAGCGGAGGGTTCCTGTGAGGACGAGATGGTTCGGGTCCTGGTCTGCTACCACAGCATCACCCGGTAACCCCCCCCCTTCTGCACTAAATATACCTGTCTCCTTGCACTGTGTACCTGTACAACACTCCGCTCCATTTACACTGACTTCACATCATATGTGATATGTGTTAATATAAACCATATTGATATTATATATCATTTTATACAATAATATTGTCTTTTGCACACTCTGTCTACATATTCTTACACTCATAGTATATTATATTATCTATTGTATAGTCAAATACTTATATTTATACCTCTACTATATTTCATATCATATTATATCATACTCTTTGTATATTCTTTGTATATATAAGTCTATATACACATATTTATACATGAGTACATGTTATTATCATTATTATTATTATATTTACTATTATTATATAAACTGTTGCTGCCATTACTACTATATACTGCCATTATATTGGTATAATTACTATCATATATAAATATATATTATGTTATATTATATATTATATATACTGTACTATTTTTATATACTGTCTAACAATAACATTACCATCATATCATCAGTACTATTACCATCATCTTGCCACTGCACCTTATCTACCTATTTATCTTGTGTTTCTGTTTTTATTCTTTCTACCTCAATATTTTTTATTTTATTCTATTGTATTTTATTGTATTCAAATATACCGGCTGCTATGACGACTTAATTTCCCTTCGGGGATGAATAAAGTAATCTATCCATCTATCTATCCATCTATCTATCTATCTCTCTCTCTCTCTCTCTCTCTCTCTCTCTCTCTCTCTATCTATCTATCTATCTATCTATCTATCTATCTATCTATCTATCTATCTATCTATCTATCTATCTATCTATCTATCTATCTATCTATCTATCTATCTATCTATCTATCTATCTATCTATCCATCATCCATCCATCCATCCATCCATCCATCCATTTAACAATCAATAGATCAATCAATCAATCAATCGATCTATCTATCTATCTATCTATCTATCTATCTATCTATCTATCTATCTATCTATCTATCTATCTATCTATCTATCTATCTATCTATCTATCTATCTATCTATCTATCTATCTATCTATCTATCTATCTATCTATCTATCTATCTATCTATCTATCTATCTATCTATCTATCTATCTATCTATCTATCTATCTATCTATCTATCTATCTATCTATCTATCTATCTATCTATCTATCTATCTATCTATCTATCTATCTATCTATCTATCTATCCATCCATCCATCCATCCATCTATCTATCTATCTATCTATCTATCTATCTATCTATCTATCCATCTATCTATCTATCTATCTATCTATCTTCTTCCAGCTTTCCACGTAGAATTAGATAATTCAAGTTTTGTGCCTCTAGCTGCAGGTGTCTCATTTCATAAAGAAGTGTGTTCTTATCTAACTCCTGCTCTCCGTCCCTCCATCCCTCCGTCCCTCCGTTCATCCGTCCATCCTCATCAGGCCGGCAGCCAGAGACAAAGGTCTCACGGTGTTGATGGACAGCCGAGGCTCCGCCCCCTCCGCCCGCTGCCTCTCTGCACTTCACAAGTTCCAGGTGAGAGGAACAGAATGAGAGTTCAGCCCTTTGTGTTTTTGCTCGTGTGCTTTTGATTCTCCTGCAGATGTGATGAAGTGGCTCCATCACATGTGTTCCTGTGTTTCTGTTCCTGCTGCAGCTGCTGGTCCCCGGAGGCCTCGGCTCGGTTCTGGTTCTGCTGGAGGAGCAGCAGGAGGCCGTCGCTCTCCATGTGGACGGAGCCGAGGTGAGCTCATGCAAATCACACGTTCACGGCTCAAAGACCAAAAGTGCAACCGTTCATTTTCCTTTAGTTCGGTTTGATTTCACGTTCAAGTGGAAGAAACTTCTCACGAACCCTGATCTGTTTGTGTCTGTTGCTGAAAACTCGATGATCGTCAGACGCTTGATATCTGAAGCTTGAGAGCAAATCAGTTTCCATACGTTTTGCACGAGTAGAGTTCGTAAATAACTCCCATGTTACCGGTAATTCAGCTCGATGCTCTTGATGTGCAGAGATCCTCCTGGCTCCTCCTCATGAGAACATTCCTCTCGCCATGTGGTTCGTATAAGAACCTGGCGCCGGAACACGTTTGCATGTTGAAGGGGAATCCCGCCCAGGAGATGTTCACGCTGAGCTGTGGTGGATTCTTTTATCCGTGAGGATGGATAAACAAATGGAGATAGAACTGGAAGAGGAGAACTTGCTTTTTGCTTTCTCTGCTCTTTCTCTAAAATAAAAAGCTGGAATTAATTACGTCGGGCTCTCAGAAGCAAGAAGGACGAGTTTGTGTCCACAGCCACGAGAAGACTTATGAAGACAAAAGTTTATACTGAAGCATGAACTTTCCTCTGTTGACTCATTGTGTTGACTGTTGTGTGACTTCCTGTCTGTTGTGTGACTTCCTGTGTGTTGTGTAGATCCACATGGTCCAGGGGACCGGGGTCCTGCAGCAGTTTGTGGACAAGCAGCAGCTGCTCACCGAGATGGACGGAGACTTCGTCCACTGTCACTCCGACTGGCTCGCCTTCCGACTGGTGAGAACCTGCTGGTTCTTCTTCTGTGGATTCATGTGGATTCTCAAATGAGCTGAGGGGGTGGGCAAAGGGCAAAGGGCAAAGGTCAAGGTGGCATCGAAAAAACATGATATCTCAAGTCGGCCTCTAGAGGATTTCTTCAGACGTTGACCAGTTGTCACTTGGAGTCAAGGATGAATTTGTTAGATTGCAGTGATGAAAAGGTCAAAGGTCGCAGTGCGCTGGTCAGGGTGGTTTCTCTAGTTTCCTCTAACTTTCTACATCCTCCACAGGTTCTTTCTAATCTTCATGGTAGATCTACTTCAGCCAGATCTCCTGATCGTTCTCTTGGGGGAGATTGAGCAGGAAATGATCATTGAGGGTTTTCAGGTCGACTGGTTATCTGTGCTTTTCCTAATTTAATCAGATTTATTGGTTTAAATTACATTAAAGCTGTTTCCTCACAGAGTTGCTGCAGTTTGTCAAATATGTAGATTTCAAATGTAACTTAAAACAGACAACAGGCTGTAGCTGGAGAATGTTATTTTGAATATCTAACATCTCTTCAATTTTCTGATATGGAATTTGTTGACAGAAATAAATCTGGAAATGTTTTTAATCTAAGCAACAGGATCACGTTTAGGAGGATATTTCCCATTTTAACTGAGTAAATGGCTGGAATTGAAACATAACAACTGAGTTTTGAGATTTAAACTCTTCCCAGCGATAGTGAGGCTGTAGAGTGGGAGGAGTTTGAGGAGCAGGACGGGCCGAGGACACAATGGCGCCTGGCGGGAGCAGATGTTCCTGGTGGTCGGCGTTGTCACAGATTCATGATGAACTGCGTGCGAAGGACAAATCATGGAAAGACAAAACAAAAAGACATTTAAAGACTCTTAATGGGTTTTTCTCCCAGACAGTTTACGTTGTGTTATCCAAACAGACCCACACATGTTCCGGTCCTCTGTGTGTCTGTGTGTTTCTCTGACCTCTCTCATGGACTCCGTGAAAGAGTTTCTACTTTAAACTTGCTTCACCGACGGTTTGTGTAAAACTTTTGTCTCAAATCACTGATTCTTCTTGTACTTTTTCCCCGTCAGAGCCTTGAGAGTCTGACAGAGCGTTGTGAGAGCGCCCTCATGCTGCTGGGAGAGGCACTGCAGTCCATGGACACTGAGCCACTGCCAGACAACATCAAGGTCTTTATTTATTTCTTAAAACTGATTCTGACACTAACGATGCTTTCACATTTGACTGTGTTTGCTTTGGTAATCGTCATAAACAGAATCATCTTCTTGTTTTTCGCCAGGCGGTTCCTCTGAGCATCGACAAACACCGACAGCTGATGGCGAGCGTCCTGGCCGACCAGCGCCTCACTGAGCTGCAGCAAAGGGGTGGAGCCTGGCTGGCCGGACTGACCAATAGCACATCTGGATTAGCACAGAAGTCGCCAGACTGCAGGTACCGAACGATTTATTCTATAATGTACTAGATTTACAAATAGGACCAAAGTGTTTGAAAAGTTTGAAAGTTAAAATTCCCACAGTCAGTGAACGTATCTCCAAACAAAGAAATGATGAATGTAAATTGAAAAAGAAGTGGAACAAATATTCCACCACCTTTATTTATATCAGCAATACGTGCTTCTGCTTATAGTTGGATAATAAAAGGCTATTTTTGCGGTTATGCTCTGGAGACGGTTTGAATAAACATGACGCTCGGCTGCATTGAAGTTTAAAGAAGACGTGACTTTCAGAACAATAAGAATCAGAGAAAAACTCACAGACGCAGGAACCAGCAGCCGGGTCCCGAGGGGCCGACGAGGATCTGCATCCAACTCCTCTTTATTATCATGTGGAGATGAGTTATAGGTTGAAAATATTACTCATCTGGAAAACAAAGGTGTTTGTTTTTAGCCCAGAAGAGTTACTACCAGCTGGAGGAGGAAGAGGAGGAAGAGGAGGACGAGACGGAGGAGGAAGAGGAGGACAGGGCGAAGCTGCGTGTTTGTTTGTTTGTGATTTTCTGCTCAAACTGGATCTAAACTCGTTGTATCCACGGCGGTTCCCCCCCGATGATAATGAGTTTTGGCTCATTCTGAGCACGAATGAAAAATTACATATTTTCCACGATATTTTCCAAAATATGCGATATTTGGCCGAGATCTTTTCAGCCATTTGGAATCTGATTTTTAAAAGAGATTTAAGATCCTTCTCTCACGGGCTCGTCTGTGACTCTCGTCCTCTCAGGGCTGCGCTCGCCGCGACCTCCGACCTCTACGACAGCGTGGACGACGCCCTGCACCGGCTCGTCCGGGGGTCCAACCAGAGGGGTCGCGACCTGGAGGCGCTGGGACGACTGGCGGCGCTGGCCGAGCAACTGGGAAAGGTGTGTGGGGGGGGAAATGGACCAGTGGTTCATTCTCAACTGGAAAGTTAATCAGAGAGAAAACGGATCCGTGAGGAAAACACGTTTCATTCTCATCAAGATCGACTGTTCTCTGAGAAACAGATGAACATGTTTAATAATTAATATTAATACTTTACTAAGTTTCAGGAAATCTGTCCTGTAGTTTTTGTGTAATCACCTCCTCTTCCTCTCTCTGTCCCACATGTCTCCCTTTCTCCCTCTCTCTCCCTCTCTCTCTCTATCTCCCTCTCTCCCCTCTCCCTCTCTCTATCTCTCTCTCCCTCTCCCTCTCCCTCTCCCTCTCCCTCTCCCTCTCCCTCTCTCCCCTCTCTCTCCCTCCCTATCTCTCTCTCTCTCTCTCTCTCTCTCTCTCTCTCTCTCTCTCTCTCTCTCTCTCTCCCCTCTCTCTCCCTCTCCCTCTCCCTCTCTCCCTCTCCCTCTCCCCTCTCCCTCTCTCTCTCTCTCTCTCTCTCTCTCTCTACCTCTCCCTCTCTCCCTCTCTCCCTCTCTCCCTCTCCCTCTCCCTCTCCCTCTCCCTCTCCCTCTCCCTCTCCCTCTCCCTCTCCCTCTCCCTCTCCCTCTCCCTCTCCCTCTCCCTCTCCATCTCTCCCTCTCTCCCTCTCTCCCTCTCTCTCTCCCCTCCCTCTCCCTCTCCATCTCTCTCTCTCTCTCTCTCCCTCTCTCCCCTCTCCCTCTCTCTCTCTCTATCTCCCTCTCTCCCCTCTCCCTCTCTCTCTCTCTATCTCCCTCTCTCCCCTCTCCCTCTCTCTATCTCTCTCCCTCTCCCTCTCCATCTCTCTCTCTTGCCCTCTATCTCTCTCTCTCTCTCTTGGTGCATGCTGGGAGAGTGGTGCGTGAGCGAGTGTCGGAGTGAGAGCGTTTTCGTTCTTAATTTTTCTGTTTTGGTTGTAAATCTGGTGGTTTGGGTTTCTTGCCCCTCACCAGCGTCTGGCTGGGGGCGTGGCTGCCGCCATGGCCAGCGGGAATTTTAAAGAACCGACTCGGTTCTTTGAATCTCGTTCAGTAAAATGAACGAATCTTTTTTCGAGTCATTCGTTCGGGAAGAAATTCCTGCATTAAAATAATGTATCATGACAGTTTTGGATGATTTGAAATGGTCATTTATAATCGCACTATTATATTATCATGGCAAACAATTACACTGCACTAAACTGTAAGTGTAAATGTAAAGTGAAAATAACAAAACCAGTCAATATGACGTGTGAACGATTATCATTCATGTCTTTCTAAAACAGCGGTCACGCGAAAGGGAATGAGGGAACTGTTTCCTCTACTGAACCAATCCAGGTCGCGTGAAAAAGGATCGAAAGACTCGTTGTACAAAGACCCAGTCGGGAAATGAACGAATCATTTCTGTTTCCTCTAGCTAACAGTAGTGAGCCTATGCAGGTCACGTGAAAAATGATCCAAAGACACGTACCTCAAAACCCAGTCAGGAAATGAACGTTGTTGATGTCTTAGATGCAAAGGTGAAAGATTTATACGATCTGAAGAGAGAAAAGAGTGTTTTTGACCTGACAGATCTATAAGTCTAGTATAGAGATAGCGATAGCACCACCTACTGCCAAAAGGAGGTAAGCCTGTTCGAAGGAAGTGAATCTGTTCTACAGTCTCTGGCAGCAGCTGAAATGGAGCAGCAAGAAAATCACCTGGACAGAGAAAGATTCTGCTGTTGGATCTGTGAGGATCTACTGAAGGATCCGGTGACTACTGTCTGTGGACACAGCTTCTGTAAGAGCTGTATTAACACCCACTGGGACAAAGAGGAGGAGAGAGGAAGCTACAGCTGTCCTCAGTGTGGACAGACCTTCACACCGAGGCCTGTCCTGGAGACAAACACCATGTTAGCTGCTTCACTGGAGGAGCTGAAGAAGACTGGACTCCAAGCTGCTCCTGCTGATCACTGCTCTGCTGGACCTGAAGATGTGGCCTGTGATGTCTGCACTGGGAGAAAACTGAAAGCTCTCAAGTCCTGTTTGAATTGTTTGGACTCTTATTGTGAGAACCACCTCCAACCTCTTTTTCAGTCAGCTCCATTGAAGAGGCACAAGCTGATGGAGCCCTCGGAGAAGCTCCAGGAGAACATCTGCTCTCGTCACGACGAGGTGATGAAGATGTTCTGCCTCACTGATCAGCAGTGTATCTGTTATCTCTGCTCTGTGGAGGAACATAAAGATCACGACATAGTGTCAGCTGCAACAGAAAGGACTGAGAGGCAGAGAGAGCTCGGGCTGAGGAGACAAACAATCCAGCAGAGAGTCCAGGACACAGAGAAAGACGTGAAGCTGCTTCAACAGGAGGAGGAGGCCGTCAATGGCTCTGCTGATAAAGCAGTGGAGGACAGTGAGGAGATCTTCACTGAGGTGATCCCTCTGCTGGAGAAAAGAAGCTCTGATGTGGAGCAGCAGATCAGATCCCAGCAGGAAACTGAAGTGAGTCGAGTCAGAGAGCTTCAGGAGAGACTGGAGCAGGAGATCACTGAGCTGAAGAGGAAAGACCATGAACTGAAGCAGCTCTCAGACACAGAGGATCACAACCAGTTTCTACACAACTACCCCTCACTGGATCTTCACACTCATCCAGCATCAGGTTCCGTCCTCTGAGGGACTTTGACGACGTGACAGCAGCTGTGTCACAGGTCAGAGGTCGACTACAGGACATTCTGAGTGAGACAAAGATTTTACAGACTGTGTCTCAAGTGGATGTTTTACTGCGACAACCAGAGCCAGAGACCAGAGCTGACTTCTTCAAATATTCACAGGAAATCACAATGGATCCAAACACAGTAAACAGAAGTCTGTTATTATCTGAGGGAAACAGAAAACTAACACGCATGAGTGAAGTTCAGTCTTATTCTGATCACCCAGACAGATTCACTGGTTGGTATCAGGTCCTGAGTAGAGAGAGTCTGACTGGACGTTGTTACTGGGAGGTGGAGGTGGGGGGGAGAGGAGGAGTTTGTGTAGCAGTCGCATACAAGAATATCAGCAGAGCAGGAGACTCATATGAATGTGTATTTGGATCCAATGATAAATCTTGGTCATTATCTTGTGATGGAAACAGTTATGACTTTTATCACAACTGGATCAATACTCTGCACTGTGATCCAGGTACACTCCAGAATAGGAGTGTACCTGGATCACAGTGCAGGTGTTCTGTCCTTCTACAGCGTCACTGACACCATGACTCTCCTCCACAGTGTCCAGACCACATTCACTCAGCCTCTCTATGCTGGAGTTTGGGTTGATCCTGGATCCACAGCTGAGTTCTGTAAACCCAAATAGACTCGAGTCATTCAAAGCAGTGATTTAGATTCTGTGTGTAAATCTTTTACTTCTTTTGTCGTAATGTTTGTTGATCAAAGTTCGTCGTGGTGACGTTTCTGCTCCGCACAGAGATCAGCTGTCAATCAAACACTGACCTTCCTTTATCACACATATTTAGTTCTCACTTTGTAAAGACAGAAATCTATAATTACACTGACATGAATGTGTTTGAAAGAACCCGAGCACCGAGCGGTGGGGGGCCCTACTGTGTTTTGAAGGACTTGCATTTCCATTTTGGGCTTTTTCAGAGCGAAATTGCTGTTACTTCGGTATTTTAATATAAATAGTTGAATATTACCTTCTATCCTCTTCCTCCTTCTGCAGACTTATTTTACTTTCCTCTTCTTCATAAGTCTTTCTCCTCCTCGACCTCCTCGTCCAACTTCCCTTTTCTTCCTCTGTTTCACCCTGTTGTTTTCTCCTCCTCCTCCTCCTCCTCCTCTGGCCAGACTCCACATGAGCCAGAGGGAGACTCACAGACCAGGAAGTTTTTAGACTTAAAAAACTGGTGCTCAGAGCAAAACGACAATTAACTTGTGATGGAAAGGACAGCAATGTGTGTTTTAATTAATTTATTGTTTTCTGTTTTAAACGTGAACGGTGAAAGAGCGGAGACTTTACAGCGACTGGTGGATGCAGTGGGGCCGGCACTCACCAGCTCCCAGGCCCTGGGCTCCCTGCTGGGGCTGCAGTCCACCCGGGTGGCCCAGAGGATCCGGAAGCTCTGGACCCAGAGGCTCTCCACACAGGAGAAGGACCTCTGGAGGCCAGAGGGGGGACACCGCACCAGAGGCTGCAGACCCCTACCCGGAAACTATCCTGAGCCCAGGCCTGGGAGAAAAGACCGGCCCCCTACTAACAGAAATAAGCAAACACAAACAAACGATATACATGAACTGTATCAAAAGCATCCACCAGACCGGACTGAACCACAGACCCCCTACTGTGTGGTCACGGAGGGGGGGAGAACTTGGACCCAGCCCAACCTTTTATCACGTTTTCACTGAGTGCAAGAGACTGAAACGTTTCTTGGCTCTTTTAACTGTGGTTTTTAATGTTTTAACGACATCCTCTGCACCGTCACCCACAATGAGCTCATTCCTTTTCCACACTTTTTAACAGACTGAGTTTTTTACAACAGCATTTTTTTGTGTGTATTTAATGAATAATACTGTATGCAGGTTTTTTGTAAAGTGTTTTAACAGACTGAGTTTTTATTTACATCAGCACTCTTGTTTATTTATTTGAATTATAATACAAGCAAGTGTTTTGTAAAATGAAGAATATGTAAATAAAGTGTTTGTGAAAAATCAAAACAAAAAAAAATCTCCCTCTCTCTCTCTCTCCCTCTCTCTCTCTGTCTCTCCCTCTCCCTCT
Organism: Limanda limanda; assembly: GCF_963576545.1. Taxonomy (NCBI): domain Eukaryota; kingdom Metazoa; phylum Chordata; class Actinopteri; order Pleuronectiformes; family Pleuronectidae; genus Limanda; species Limanda limanda. The sequence goes on from NC_083657.1 coordinate 1,309,544, forward strand.
CTCTCTCTCCACAGTGTGATAAGGAGATTGAGCGAGTCCAGGCCCAGCTGGAGGATTACAGGGACCCCCCTCTCTCCCTCAGCCGACTCTCCCTCAAGCAGCAGAAGTTTAAAACCTTCAGAGAGACGGCGAATGTGAGTGTTCGATAGCTTACGCCACGGAATCGTGTGTACGATATTTGTCATATTTCAATGTACGCGAGGAGTCAATAAGGGAAACGTTGTAGACAGATGTGTGTTGAGGCCACAGTTCTGTATTTCCGTCATGTTTCCCCCTGGAGGTTTCCCAGACTCCGGCCTCACGGTGGATCTGCTTGAATCCTCCAGGAGCTGCACAGCGAGACCCTGTCCGTGCTCAGCGTCCTGGAGAGCTGGTGCGAGCTGGACTGGGCGGGGCTTAGCAACGTCCAGATCCGACTTCCTCCGGTGAGGGAGAAGCTGAGGGACATGTCCCACTGTCTGTCCGACTGCTGGACCACGCTGGACAACACGCAGCGGCTGCTGTCCACGCTGACCGAGGTGAGAAGCATCAGGTCACCTGACACCTGGAGAGACTTTAACACAGGCCAGACTCCACCGGCTGAAACATGAAGACAGGATGGCTGCTGCTCCTCTTTTATCAACATGGCGCCTCTTGCAGTCTGAAACACCAGCAGATCAGTAAAGGCAACTGAATAAAAATGTAGCCTCACATAACTCTGCCACTAGACGAGCAATAGAAGGAAGGTTTTCACTCCCCAGAGCTAAAACCAATTCTCTTAAACGCACTGTGGGTTACAGAGCCATGAAGTCATGGAACCTACGACCAACAAGTCATGGAACCTACGACCAACAGAAATTATAAACGTGACACGTAAATGTGTGTTCAAAAAGCAAATAATGAAACACTTGGGTACAGCATACTTGTGATACTAGATGGTGATGTACTGTACATAAATGTGTAGGATTCTCTTACATGGTTTGCAGTTTTCGCATCTATGGAATTGGATATATCAGTGTTTTATATCATGACAAAGGTAAAATTGCATAACCACTAAGTTAATTTTTGATATCTGTAATATAAAATTGTATGATAACTCTTTTAATGTATTTTAACTAATGATATTTGTAATTTAACGTATGTTTTAAATGTTTGATATTGGAATTTTAATGTATGTTTTTAATGTTTGATATCTGTATGTTTGTCTTAAATGTGGACCCCACTAAAAGTAGCTCTTTCTTGGGGCGGAGCTAATGGGGATCCTTCTAAATAAACAAATACAAATAAACAAACAGGAAGTAACTCTGGTTCTCTCTCCGGTGCAGGCGAGCCAGTGGTGTGATGCCGTCTCCTCCTCCTCTTCCTCCTCTTCCTCCTCCTCCACCTGCCCTCTGGCCTCCCTCCCTCCCATCCCTCCGTCACGGTTCCAGGACGCCCGCTCCCTGGCGCTGGAGCTGGGCGGGGGGGCGCTGCTGGAGCTCTGGACCCAGACGGTGGAGCGCTACCAGAGGACGGTGGCCCAGGTCAAGCCCAGGTTCCTCCAGCCGGACCGGGGCCAGAACCCGGGTCCGGGGAAGACCAAGACGCCGTCGGCCGGCAGCCTGTGGGACCTGATGGGCCCGGAGGGGGGGGGCGACTGGGGGCCGGGCGCCGGGGGCAGCGAGGGGGGGCTGCAGTCCTGGGGGTCTCTGGCGTCGCTGTTCAGACCCCAGACCTGCTCCACCCTGAAGATCGGAGAGGAGAAAGGGAGTAAGAGAGACGGAGCAGGGGGAGGAGCTGGGGGAGGAGCTGGGGGAGGAGCCGGGGGAGGGAAGTTCCTGCAGAATCTCCTGAATCCTGGAAAGAAGAGCGTGAGTTCTGTGATCTCTTGTGTTTTCTATTCTTCTGTCATGTTGGTTTAATTTAATAAACCTTCCGTCTCCGTTCAGCCACCGGAGGCGCCGCTCCCCCCCAAGCCCCCCAGGAGGCGCCACCCGAGCTTCGACCTCCAGGCTCTGCTCGCCCCCCGCCGAGGCGCCGCCACCCCCAAACCCGCCGAGTCCCCGGTGGGCGGGTCCAGCCGCAGCTCGCCCATGTCCTGGCTGGGGAGGCGGGCGCTCGCCGACCCGGTCATCACCACCGGCATGGCCGCGGCTATTCCCGGGTGGGGCGGGGGGGGCGGGGCGGGAGGCGGCGTGCTGATCCGGGGGGTGGAGGTCAGCAGCAAGGAGGTGGTGGACTACACGGGGTCGCCACGGCAACACGTGCTGCTGGGGCGGACGGAGAGGGAGACGGGGACGGACCGGAGCGGCTCCACTCCCCAGAGGTGAGTTCTTCTTCTCTGTTTGTTGGAACGCCACCTGTGGGGGTGTGGTTCCGTGTAATAAGAGTTCATGACCTTCAGAGAAGTGACTCCTCCTCCTCTTCATCACTCTCTCTCTCCTCTTGCTCGCCCCTCAGTAAGCTCTACCTGCTGTGGTGCCGGATGCTGAGCTCGGAGCGGCAGTACGTGGCCGTGCTGAAGGGCGTGGAGGAGACCTACCGCCCCCTGCTGGAGCTCTCCGACACGCCGGCCTCCATCAGGGGCAAGGCCGACGCCCTCTTCCCCAACTGGGCCGGCCTCAGCTCCTTCCACGCGCAGAACCTCCTCCCGGCCATGGAGGGCGCTCTCGTGCAGAGCTTGTTGCAACAGGACTGCTTCAGCAAATACGTGAGTTCAGGAAATAATAGAAATAGAACCGAACGTAGACTGTTGATAAAGATGGACGACGTGACTGCTCGTCTCCATCGCCCCCTGGTGGCTGGCTGCATTATAGCTCCTCCTCCTTGTTAGATGATGGAACAGGAACCAAACTAAAGTCTAAATTGACGTCAAATTAATGTTTCTGTCATTTTCTGTGACTTTCTTTCTTGTGATTTGAGACATTTTGTATAATACAGAAGAAAATGTACTTTTTTATCCTCTACTAATTTATCCTGAGGAAAAAGATTTTTCTTAATACAACATATCAAACTCCTACTTACGTTTCTCATTAACTTACTTTCATCTCTTCTTTATTTGATGTCTTCTCTTCCGACACAGCGGGAGCAGTTCCTTCAGTATTCTCAATACATCCGGACCAAACCAGAACTGGACTCTCCTCTGGTCAACCAGGCCGCAGACTTCTTCAAGGTGAGACTCGTCCTGTTGCTGCTTCACTTTCAACCTGTGAGGCTGAAGACGTTTCAGAAGAAGAGTTTCATTACGAGAACTCAACCTGTTTCAAGGAATATTTATTTTATTGTGTTTTCCACAATCTTACTGGACTTATATTAAAAGTCTGTCAGAGGTTTCTGTGGGAAAAAGAGTCGTATTAAATTAAAACTCAAAGTTAAGCGCACATTAGGACTAATAAATTAAATAAACTATGGCTTTAACTTCTTTTAAAAAATATATAACATACAAAATAGAAAACGTA
>NC_083657.1:1317959-1325459 GCF_963576545.1 Limanda limanda
TTTCGCAAACCTCGCCTCGGCCCTGTAATTGCCACGAACAATAAAGTCACATTTCTACAAAAGGCGTGAGTCAGGCGGCCAATCAGAGACGAGATCCAACAGGAAGAGGAGGGGACGAGTCACCACGCTACACAATGTCGTGATGATTCTCCTTTGTCTTGAAATGACAGAAACATGTCTATGTCCCATCCACTAACATGGAGGAGGCGGGGCTTATCACCCACTCTGCAGCCAATCACTTTAAACAGGATTTTATTTAAACAGCCTCAGAAATGCAGATGAGGACCCGGGGCCTTGTGCATCCTAACGTGTGTGTGTGTGATGTCAGACCCCCGTGGCGGAGCGCGGCGAGCTGGTGCGGCAGGGCGAGCTGATGGTGTGTGGCGGCGGCCGGAGGAAGCGAGCGGGCGCCAGGAACGTCTTCCTCTACCAGCACGTGGTCATCTTCACCAAGCTGAGGAGTCCCGGGCCCGGGCGCACGGCCTACAGCTACAAGCACAGCATCAAGGTACACACACACACACACACACACACACACACACACACTGTTACCTGGTCTTCACGTGTCCGTGGCGTCCCCCCCCCCCCCCCCCCAGACGGGTGAGATGGGTCTGACTCAGCGAGTGGGCGACGACGGGCTGAGGTTCGAGGTCTGGGTTCGCCAGGCGCCTCGGACCCGGGACTGCGTGACGCTGCAGGCGCCGGACCGCGAGGGCCGGGAGGCGTGGACTCACGACATCGCACAGCTGCTGTGGACGCACGCCATCAGCAACACAGGTAGAGACCCAGCGACCTCTGACCTCTGACCTCTGACACCTCAGCACTAGGACTCGCTGCACGGAGCTCCAGATGAAGTAGAACAGATATTTAAGTTCTTAACTAGACTGAGCTCAACTCCTCCCGAGGCTAACTCACCCGGAAGTGTTTGAGGTGCATTATGGGTAATGTAGGCGCCAGGTTCTGACAAAGCAACAATCAGTGTTTTACCCGTGAGAGACACTTCCTGTTTCTCTGACAGGAACCTGGAGCACTCGCTCTTTAGACTGAAACAAGCTTCACAGAAACACCTCCTGTATCTGAATGTGTCCTCCATGTGTCCTCCTTGTGTCCTCCTTGTGTCCTCCTTGTGTCCTCCTTGTGTCCTCCCTATCCCCCCCCCCCCACAGAGCTGTGCCTGAAGGAGTCCCTGTGCATGGGCATCTCCAGTAAACTCCTGCTGGACGCTTCTGGAACTCCCGGCTCGGAGCTGGACTCCATCTACAGCCTGAACGACCGAGGTGAGCAGCACATCTGGAGCATCTGGACCACAAGGGGGGGGGGGGGGGGGGGGTCCAGGTTCGAGAAGCACTGGAGAAATGCACTTACAGCTGAGATGTAATCTGAGTATCATTAACAGGACCTGTAATCTTATGGCCGGTGTCATTATGTTGGGAAAAGATAAATTAGTAACAAGAGAAGACTTCTCCTGCTGCGTTCTTCAGATGTGAAAAACAGCTAATGCAGTGTATGAATATATATATAAATATGTATTTATATATATATATATGTATAAAATATGAAGTATTTCAATCCTACGCCCCCCCACACACTATGAATTTTTGATATCTGTCTCACACTTTGATATTTCTGAAGCTCTGTGACGTGCCTGCAGAGAACAGATCCATCACGAGCTTTGTCTCAGTTTCTATACGAAGTTCATCTATGAAACATGAGCTGCTCTGATGGTTATTACAGATTTATCTTTGCGTTTCTTATTCCTGAGTCGAGATGACATGAAGCCAGTTGACACTCTGTACCTAAGATGTGTTTTATACACAGTAATTATATAGTTATAGATAGTGGCTTTTGTTTAATTTAAGTCCATTGTTAATTTAAATAAAAAAAATCATAATATAAAAGACTTTTTCCATGGAAATTGTGGTATTTTCGTGTTAAATCACAGAAGATCTCAGCTTTTTAAACCTTATCAGGATGTTTTATATTGAAGGAGGAACATGAACCGGAACTTGAGTAAAATAAATCTAAATGAGACTTAATATTATCAGCATGTTTAGTTCTCTCCCATCCACACATTTAATAAGCAACAGGTTCATGAAACAACTGATTCCCCCCCCCGTCCAGCCTCCGTCCAGCCGCTGAGGCCCCGGCCCTTCACCCAGCGGTGTAATGCCCGTACTGATCACCAGGGGGCTCATTGAGTGCAGCGGCTCAGGATTTCAATGCATGAATCGTCCTCTTGGACTCAGTGTTAGAAATTCATTGAACAGGATGAGAAATCTGCCTCCTCACTCCGACTCCCCTCTTTGTCTCTCCCCACTCCACCTCCATCTTTAATTTCAACACAACATTGTGGCACAGGGGTTTTTACATTATACTGCACACGCACACACACACACACACACACACACACACACGATGCAAATGGGAATCGAACCATGCATGCACATCGGGCCAGTTTGCACGGTGGTGTCATTATTTCAATGTGTTGCTGCTGCACCACCTGAAGCAAAAAGAGACAAATATACATTTTGAGTGTGTGTCTGTTAACTCTCTCTCTCCCTCTCTCCCTCTCCCTCTCCCTCCCTCCCTCCCTCCCTCTCTCTCTCTCTCAGTCCACAGTAGCTGCTCCGACTCCTCCTCCGTGGGCAGTCAGAAGGAGGGGGGGTCCCCGGCGTCTGGGAGGGACCCCAGGAGAAGCTCCGGCTCAACAAGTTACTCACAGGTGGGCTTTCAAACACGCCTGAGCGACTCCTTAGGGACCGGAAACATTTTTTTATTTGGAGAAAACACTCGACACGTCTTTGTGTTTGATTCAAATCTGAAATGTGCGGAGGGTGAAACAAGGAGAGAGGAACTCTGATGGTTCCAGGGCTCTGAGGCTGCTGCAGCGAATATTACTAATGATTCTATTTAATTACAACAATATGTTCATAATCAGCTTTTATGTATTTTGGCTACAGACTCTGGAACGTCCTGTCCTGGGTCTTCCTCTGAATCAAAGATTAAAACGTTCTTTCATCGCACCACAGTCCAGATTCTACAGAAATCTATTTTTATTAATGTGACGTGTGATCGTGCTGGAATTCTCTGGTACAGCTTTTAGTGTTTTTATTCTTTTATTTATTCTTTTATGACTGAGTTCGGTTTCTTTTGTTTTGTGAAGCACTTTGTAACTTTGACTTGAGAAGTAAATATAAATCAATGTATTATTATTATTATTAATCATTTCAGTGTCTTTAGTTAGGTTACATGTCGTTCGCTTCCTAACTGAATGAGCAAGATGAGAAGAAGTGGACTCATACATCTTATCTTATATCTTATATAATATGAAGCTCTTATATTTATTTATGCAGCTTTTTCTCGACACTACAGAAATGAGAGCAAACAAAACAGTGAAGTCGTGCAACAGTAACGTTCCCAGCCGGACTCCGAGCGGAGAGGTTGTGATCACATGGTCACTGACCCCAGATGCCTGAAATATTTCATTTTCTAATCAGCAGTAATTTGCCTGATCTCCGGGCATGATTTCTTTTTTTAGGTAAAACCTAAAACGGATTAAGTTTTACATTTTTCTTTCCAGCACAATCCCTTGTTTGTCTTTTCCTGTGTGTTATATGTTTGTGCAAAATAGAAAAAACAAATCCTTAATATGACGACTTAAAGATCTTATAACAGTTTCTTATTCAATTTCTAAAAACAGCTGGACCTATATACATTATACAAAATGTCTATATCCAAATTAAAACCAAGAGAAATCTGACGTTTTATTCTGTTTAAACTTCAAACGCAAACAATGAAGGAAACACAACTCCAGCCGGTTTTTCCTTCCACGTTTTGTATTGTTAACTCATAATGAAGCACAATAATTCCCATTTGCTGTGTAACGTGAATAAAACTTAATAAAACGCGTCAGCTAGATTTTTTATGGGAACAATTCCCATGCAAAGCATTTCTATATATTCGTAAAGTAAAGACAGAAAGCATCTTGTTAGCTGTAAGTAAACAGAAATACCTGACTAGCATCACCATGATAGAGTTAAAATGAATTTGTTCTGTCTACACACACACACAGACAGACACACACAGACAGACACACACACACACACACACACACACACATTCTCTGAATCTCCTTATCTAGCAAACAGAATTTGACAGATTGGCAAACAGACTTTGCTCGGAGCAGATTGACAGACAGACGGACACACGCAGCCCAAACAGATGAGGGCAAACACACAGGCAGCGATATGCACATATTCAACAACAGAGGGGGGGGGTGGGGGGTGGGGGGTGGGGGGTTGCCGCTCGTGCACACGTACACGTGCACACACTTTAGTGCAGAACGTACAATGTGACTGTTTCTTCTCTCCTCCTCCTCAGAGTCACTCTCCCTCCACGGCCGTGTAACATCTCAACAAGAGTAAGTTCCTCACGAAACATCTCCTTGGCCCCCTGGTGGCTGGCAGGGGTACAGGTCATGAATTCGGCCTCCTCCATGTTAGTAGATGGGACATGGACCAAACCAAAAAGTCAAGAGTTCACGTCAAATACACGTTTCTCAGTTATGAGATGCTATAAATCTTGGTGAAGCTTTATGATTGACAGCTTCACTGCTACTGTCCTGATTCATAACTCCAAACGTTTTTGGGATATTGCAGCTTAAGGTCGTCCTTCTTATTTACATCTGAAGCTCATGTTGATCTCTTCCCATAGTTCACTTTGCAGGATTATTAATATTTTCTTTTACTTCCTCCTTCTCCTCCCGTAACTTATTTCCGATCAGAAACTGGAGCCCGGACTTTCTGACGACATGAACATCTCAGTTCCACCTGTGGGCGAGTCGAGCTGGACTCCAGGAGAAGGACGAGGAGACGGAGGAGGAGAAGGAGGAGGAGGAGAAGGAGAAGGAGGAGAAGGAGGAGGAGAAGGAGGAGAAGGAGGAGGACGACCATCGGACTCTGTCTGAACTTCTCCCTCAGACTCGCTCTCCTTCCCCTTAAAACAGATCAGATGCAGCAGATTATCCGGAGCAGCGCCGCTTTCCCCCCCCCCTACCCCACCCCCCCCCCACCTCCGATATGAAAGACAACCAACAGAGAGCTGAACCCCCCCACCCCCCCACCCCCCTAAAAAGAGAGAGGGATCAAGCTGCCCCTGTTTAGAGCATGACGAGCACCAGCAGGGCTCTGTGCACTCCGCCATTTTGGATCTGCCAGTCTCAGTCGCTGGCAGAGTCATTGACACCGAAGCACTTCAGCCACACAGAGCTGCCATTGTCTGTCCCGCGGCGGCGGCGGCGGCGGCGTCCCACTAGGCCAAACCACTCGCTCTGAACCACTGACTGCCGGACGCATCACATGCTCCGGCCTCCGATCAGAAACAGGAAGTGAATATGCCAGGGGCGTAAACCCAGCGTACGATTGCAGATTTTCAGAATGTTTTTAAGGACTTTGTCATTTTTTTCACAACGCTGAGCGGACGACTCCACTCGTCTTCTTCTCTTCCTCCCTGTGTGGAGAAGAGAGAAATGTGTGGAATGGGCTAGGTGTGATTGCATCTATGTAAATGAGGCAGGGGTGGCGTGCACACACACACACACACACACACACACACACACACACACACACACACACACACACACACAGTGTCTCTCAACACATGCAGTCATTCTTATTGTTGTCGGACAGTGGAGCTCTGTTCACACACACACACTCACTGTGGCCATTTTAGAGCCTGGTACAAAACGACAGGTCTGAGCTCGGACTGGAGGATCCACATCTCTCCCATCGTTAGAAACTCTGATCCTCTGTGTGTCTAAACTAAATGTTTCTGTTTTATTAACAAGGATCAACAGGAAAAATCTGTATTTAGTCGTCTTCAAAGTGTAACTTAAACAATGTTCTTCTGTCTGACGTGACTTTAACGTACCTTCTTATATACGATGCCGTATTCTATATATGCCAAAGGTATAACATGGGTGTCTGTGCAATGTTGATTTGTGAACACAGGTGTCGGGATCGTCTCAGATTGAAGGTGGATCTGTTTTCTGGTTTTACTGGTTTCGTCTTTGCCGCAAAAAACATGAACATTGTTCTTTTTTAAAAAAGGAATTGGATCGATCTGACGTAGAGACGTTTAGATTTTGGTTCTCGTTATGGATTCTGAAGTTCTGACGCCTCAGCTACATTTTGAAGCAATAGTTTACACTTTCTTGAGTAAGATGACGATATCACATGACTGTACGGTGAATGTGGAATTAAGTTAGCGTAGCTTAGCACTAAGACTGGAAGCAGAGGGAAACGTTTACTTATCTTATCTTACGATTTAACTCATGCTATGATTAGCTCAGCCAAAAGTACCGGAAGTTATCTTAGCCTTTGCTCAAACACGATTAACAATTTTGTTTATAGCGGGTTCACTTGTAGTGCTAAGCTAAGCTAACTCTTGGCTGTAGCTTTAGACAGAGCTAGCTTCCTCTTGTTTTGCTGTAGCTTAGAGCTAGCTTACTTTTTATCCCGCTTCAACATGTTGTGCTAAGCTAACTTTGAGCTTAAGCTTGATTTTGATGGGAGAGAAACTGGACAGTGATATACATATTTTAATTCTCATTCTTCACAAGCACATTTTCCAAAAATATGGAACCATTCCTTTCGGATACAGAGTCTGAAAACTGATGGAAGAAAAGATAAAAATAACAACGACCACTTCTGTAGAACGACTTAAACTCTGCTTCTCTGCCAGGATCCATTTATAGAAATACATGTTCTACTTAAAATTCCAATACACACATCGGATCTGAAAACAAACAAAACAATCAACAACATATCTGAAAATGGTTTCAACGACGTAGCTCATGTTTTCTGACGGCAATGACGGAGTCGGTAAAAGCCGATCAACCTCCACTCGCTGGTTTGTGTACCGAACAACACCAGGCGTCAGGTACAAGGTGAAACCACCAGGTGGCGAGCGGCGGCGTGAGGTCACGCTCGCGTCTGCAGCACTTTGTCACCGTTATCAGATTCAGCACGTTTCATATCTGCATCCAAATTCAGAAATTGCAAATGGCTATCGAGCCGTTTCTGAATCAATATGTAATTTGTTGGCTCGGAGAAACCCCGTATGCTTCATAGCCTTTAGCTGTTTGGTACATTGCGATATATCGGAGGCGGAGTAATGAACACCATCTTTCATATTTACTGCAGTATAGATTGTCATAAGCAGAACTCCTCACGTCTATATGCCCCCCCCAGGCAGTATTATTGTAAAGAAACTTTTCTCTTTCTCTACGACCTGATGTTTACATTTTTATGGAAGGAATGTTTGAAATGCATGTTTTGCTTATACTTGATAATTGTACTGTTTCACTTTTTTTTTTTGTGGTGATGAATTAAAACTGGAATGAAGTTCAAAACGTCTCCGAGGAGATTCAAGGAGGTGCAAAGGGGTTGCAAAGGTCGCGCTCCCAACTTGTAGCAGGTCTGACCTCGCGACCTCCGGCTC
>NC_083657.1:1330459-1347959 GCF_963576545.1 Limanda limanda
TCTGGAACGTTACTATATCTCCTGCAGTGGAGAACATCCTTTCACATACACACGAGGTATCTTTTAAACTCTGAAACTCTCCTCGTCATGCTTTGCCAGCCAGGGGCTGTTACATATATAATTGTTAATAAATATGTATATATATATATATTTTTTAAATATTGCAATACTTTGTGCTACAGTATCGATATAATCGCGGGCGCAAAATATCGCGATACTGAACAGAATCGATTTTTTTCCCCCACCACTGGTGTGGAGACTGAATGATGGGTCCAGGTTTTCCTTGTGACTCCAGCTTCATCTCACAAACACATTTTGGGTTCCACAGCCCAAAACGGGTTATAGTTATTGTCAGTTCACTTGTAATGAAGTACAAGCCGAGTGTAAGATTATCACCTGCTGAAGAATTCAAGATTTCAAGATTTCAAGATTTTTTAGTCAAAAAAAATGAACAGAGATAACATGAAGTAGTCACTGTCAATGAAATGCTTGGGTCACACGCTCTCTTTAAGCAATGCTCAGTAATTTCAACCCAAAAAATAAAATTAAAATAGAAATAGTATAAAATAGAATAAAAAAAGAATAAAATAGAATAACAATGAAATAGAATATCAAAAATTCCAAATAGAAAATAAAATATATACATCTAAATATATATCTTTACAGATGAATGTTCAATTTGTGCAGAGGGAAAGTCTCACTTTAAATCAGAGTCCTGGTCACATGCACAGGTATTCAACACGTTTCCCTGCTTAGCTCTAAGATCCTTTATCTCGTAATGTTAAAGAACCTGAAAAACAATTCCTGGATCCATCCCCTTGAATCAAATCTACAAGTTAACTGATTTTCTTGAACCCTTCCAATGAATAAAATCTGCTCTGTAATTTTTGTGTATTTTGCTAAAAGACAAACAGCAATGAAACGTTTAAAAAAAGATAATTCTGTCAGTGTGAAGAAACAAACAGCAGGCCGAAGCCATGTCGGCCAATCAGAGGCCGGGATACAAGTTCTGAACAGAACCATGAGGCGAACAATTAGTGGGAAGGAATCCCATTCATAAACTCACAGGGAAGTTATTAAAATGTTCCTTCGTAGGAATCTTTCACTTATTACTTCCTTTTTTGTGGAAGAGCCATTCAAGCACAAATATAATTCAGAGAACATGTGTGTGTGTATTGAAGTGTGTCTGGAGGAGCTCTTTAAGGTCCAGTTATTGTGTCGGCCTCATTCTGCTCATCCCTGTTGTTCCCAGCGGCTGAATGTGACCCGGCCGGCATCAAACCCCCGGGTCGGCTACAGGAAGAGATTAGCTGCTGGAGAGAATCAAAGAAACACTCGTGTCGGACAAAAGAGCCGAAAGAAGGCGAGAGGATCTGCCTTAAATTCAACAGGTGGTGAGAAACTTATTATGAGATTATATTATAATGTGGTTCTGTTTCTGCAGGATGGGAAAGAACTCAGAGGTTCTACTTCTTCAAAATCTGTTCCACGTTAATTACAATGTAATAAACAATAAAAAAAATCTAACTATATCAGCGCAGGATTATTTTTTGGAGTTTGCATTTGAGGAGTTTTTAAAATGTGAAGAGTAAACTTGAACCTTCAAAATAAAAGTCGCACTTTTAAAACCCTTTCTTCTAACTTTTTCAAAACTTTATTCTCAGCATTGAAACTTTATTAACGCAGAAAAGTTCCTCCAATAATTCAGTTTCACTAAATTGTCGACTTTATTCTCAACATTGTAACGCAAAATAAAATGTTTTCCTCCAATTTTAGTCATAAGATTTTGATTTTCCTTATCAAACTGACTTTAATCTCCACATTTGGACTTTTTTATAATTTGAGGACAGTAAAGTATTGTCCACCCCCCCACCCCCCCCCACCCCCCCCTGGGTGAGGCCATGTGCTTAGGGGGGGGGGGGGGTGTCCCACCTCATCACCTAACCTTCCTCCTGTCTGTCATCACTTTAAACTTCTATTGCTGTCAAACTTTTTCCTTTTCTCCCCTCCTCTCTCTTTCTGTCCCCCCCCCCCCTCACCCCTTCACAATAAAACGTCTCTCCCCTCTGTCAGCCCCCCCCACCCCAGATGCCATATTTAGGATACAAATGTGAGGGAGATGACAGCGGTGTAAAATGGTGCCCGTGCTGAGATTATAATTAACATTTCCAACCTACATCGCTCTCTCTCTCTCTCTCCCTCCCTCCTCCTCTCTCCGTCCTGCCTCTCTCTCTCTCTCTCTCTCTCTCCTCCTCTCTCTCTCCTCTCTCCTATTCACTCACTCACTCCTGTACAATAAATGGGGGAAGAAAGGGAAAGAAAGGGAGATGGAGGAGGAGAAGGAGGAGGAGAGAGTGAGAGAGAGAGTGAGAGAGAGAGAGAGAGAGAGAGAGAGGGTGACCAAACGGAGGGAGGGAGGAGGGAGGGGGAAACAGCGTATGCTTGTATACAACCCTGATTTCCATTTTTTTTCCCAACTCGTAATGTATTTAATTCAAGTGAAACGTAATCATGACGTGTCGTGTCATTAATCTGCTCGCCGCCTCTCCCGTAAGTACACGGAGTCTCTACTTTACACATATCTCTGCTTTTCACACGCACGCAACTCACGCACGACACTTATGTTTACATGTGCACTTTTACGCGTGAGTCAGTGACGCATCTGTGGCGAAACATTTACGAAAAAACGCAAGAATTTTATCGCGTTTTTTCTTTCTTTCATTTGTGTCTCCAGCGTGCAGGACCCGGGAGCGAGTTGTTGTTGTGTTGTCTCTCAGTTTGGATGTAAACGTGTGCGTGTGTGCGTGCGTGTGCGTGTGTGTGTGAGTGAGTGGCGTGAAGCATGTATGTGACCGGGCGCTCCACGGACACTTCACGCGTGTGTCATGTATGTGGAGGAGCCGGTGTATGTGCGCGCGTGGCCGACGTGCGTGCGTGCGTGCGTGCGTGTGAGCCCGCGAGCCCCTTCCGTGGATCCGTGACATGACAGAAAACACACGCGCACGCGGAACCACGCAGATTCAACGCGAAAGGAAACAATGTAGCGAAGAAAGAATGTAGATGTAAAAGAAACAATGTAGCAGAATGTGTAGCGAGAGAGAGAGAGAGAGAGAGAGAGAGAGAGAGAGAGAGAGAGAGAGAGAGAGAGAGAGAGAGAGAGAGAGAGAGAGAGAGAGAGAGAGAGAGAGAGAGAGAGGTGGAACCGAGCGGAACCGAGAAGTCTCGTAAAGCTTCATCTGGTTCAGAATTTAACTTTAACCAAGTTCAAGCTTCTCCTCTTCCTCTCCTCTCCTCTTCTCTTCTCCTCTTCTCTTCCTCTCTTCTTCTTCTCTTCTTCTATTCTCCCGCTGCGTGAAGCTCCGAACTGGTTTTGGATTCTTTCCTGAAAGTAGCTCGGAGGAGGAGAACGTGAACCGGAGCTTCTCCTCCGGGGGGAAGCTCCGGTTCACCGGGTGGTCCCGGGCGTGGAAGTGGATCCGTGCGTGTTGGAAGTGGATCCGTGCGTGTGCGTGTTGGCAAGTTGCTCCACAGAAGCGTGAGGAGCAAGAACTACTTCTTTGTGCGGCGCATTGTGTGTTTCCTCTCCGGGATGTGCACCCCCCCCACCCCTCCAGTGTTTACTACCACCGGCCTCTTGTCCTAACCTCACCCCGGGGAAGTGGCTCCCTAACCCGGGCACGGCGGGCACGGCGGGTCGGTGTGTGCGTGGAGGAAGTTTCCGGTTCTCCAGCTCCTGCGTTAGAAATGTGCGGGTTTTTTTGGGGAGGGGGGGGGGGGACATGGTGTCGCTTTTTTGGGGGGGGTAGATTGGCAGCGGATTCGAGATGAATCCATGATGGCACTTCTTCTTCTCTTCCTCCTCCTCCTCCCTCGCTCACTCGTCCTTTCCCCCTCCCTTCATCTTTTGTATAGAAAATTTAGGAACAAAATGGAGCAGGGGAGAGAGAGAGAGAGAGAGAGAGAGAGGATAGATGACATGACACAACCCCCCCTCCACCCCCCGACTTCTCCCAACTCCCTCCCGGCCCCCCCACGGGTCGCACCGGTGGAGCTGCTCCCGTTCACCGGAGCTTTGTTTGTTGACGCTTCTTCTTTATTCCATTAACGTGCCTCTCTCTCTAATTGAGATGGCCGCGAGAGAGAGAGAGAGAGAGAGGGACAGAGAGGGACAGAGAGAGAGGGAGGAGGGGGGGGGGGGAGCGAGTGAAAATGGTTGCACGTTATTGACGCACGTCACGGGGCGAGGAGGACATTCCTCTCGAGATAAGGCGACGACGTGTCATCTGGGTTCGACTCTCTGGGTCTGGATCAGGGTCTGGGTCTGGATCTGGATCTGGATCTGGGTCTGGATCAGGGTCTGGGTCTGGATCTGGATCAGGGTCTGGGTCTGGGTCTGGATCTGGGTCTGGATCCTGGAATGCCCTATTTCTCACATCGCTGGAAGTAGGTTGACATGTTGCCTCGTCCTATAATCAGCGTGTCACGTCCTCTCTCTCTCTCTCTCTCTCTCTCTCTCTCTGTCTCTCTCCACCTCTCTCTCTCTCCACCTCTCTCTCTCTCCACCTCTCTCTCTCCACCTTACTCCACCTCTCTCTCTCTCTCCACCTTACTCCACCTCTCTCTCTCCACCTTACTCCACCTCTCTCTCCCCTTCTCTCTACACCTCTCTCTCCACCTCTCTCTCTCTCTCTCTCTCCACCTCTCTCTCCACCTCTCTCCACCTCTCTCTCTCTCCACCTCTCTCTCCATCTCTCTCTCTCTCCACCTCTCTCTCCACCTTACTCCACCTCTCTCTCTCTCCACCTCTCTCTCCCTCTGTCTCTCCACCTCTCTTTCCATCTCTCTCTCCCCCTCTCTCTCCACCTCTCTCTCTCTCCACCTCTCTCTCTGCTCGATGCTTTATGGTTTTTAAACTTTCTGGATATGGATCAGCCGGACGCTCTTTAGATCCACGTGCACTTGAGGTGTTTTTTCTCTATATTAAAACTGAACCTTAAATCTCCACATGCTCCTTTTACAACACCATGATTTCAGGAATAACTTTTTCTTATCACTTATATGACCAGAAGCTTATTTTCTTATTCTCCACTTAAATACGATATTAACTAAACCTCAAAACGTCACATCCCATCCCCTAGAGGTCGTCGACCTTTTCAAACCTGATGATTATTATTATCTTTTGATTATTTCTCACTAGAACGACCTTTTTCTAAATCACATATTTTAACAGAAGACTCTAAACTAATAAATCAAACGTCTCCACTGGATCATTCGTTTAAAACTAAACCTTAAATCCACTAAAAGGGATGAAAAAACTTTTCCCTCAGCACTTTTTTTTTGTTGCCATAAACTAATAAAACTAAATATTTTACCTAAAACCTTAAAGCTTCACCTCTGTGTGTCCTCGTCCAACCTCAAACTAGAAAAGAAAACCTCTTCCCTAAATATTCTCTAAACTAAACCTCAATTTTTTGATTATTTCTACATATTATTACTTTTTCCAATCACTTATAGAAACTAAAGCTACTTAGCTTCGTCATAATCTATTAAATTTAACCTCTAAATATTTTATCTACAACCTTAAACTAACCCTTAAAGCTTCACCTCTCTTGAGGTCGTCCACCTTTCAAGTGACATCATTTCTTTTGATTGTTCCTTACTTTTCTATTCACGTTTATTAACAGAAGCTAATTTCTTTGGCAAAATCAGAAAAAAACACCTCTGCTTATAATATTTGATAAACTAAACCATCTGTGGGCAAAGTGTCCAACAGGTCGTCCACCTCCTCATAGCCAGTTATGTATTTTATTGACACGAACAAATGAAACAATATAAAACGTATTCATAGTCTCTAAACTAAACGTAATTTTTTGCTTATTTCTACTTATAATTACTTTTTCTAATCACTTAAAGTAACTAAAGCTACTTAGCCTCGTCATAAACTATTAAATTTAACCTCTAAATATTTTATCTACAACCTTAAACTAACCTTTAAAGCTTCACCTCTCTTGAGGTCGTCCACCTTTCAAGTGACATCATTTCTTTTGATTGTTCCTTACTTTTCTATTCACGTTTATTAACAGAAGCTAATTTCTTTGGCAAAATCAGAAAAAAACACCTCTGCTTATAATATTTGATAAACTAAACCATCTGTGGGCAAAGTGTCCAACAGGTCGTCCACCTCCTCATAGCCAGTTATGTATTTTATTGACACGAACAAATGAAACAATATAAAACGTATTCATAGTCTCTAAACTAAACGTAATTTTTTGCTTATTTCTACTTATAATTACTTTTTCTAATCACTTAAAGTAACTAAAGCTACTTAGCCTCGTCATAAACTATTAAATTTAACCTCTAAATATTTTATCTACAACCTTAAACTAACCTTTAAAGCTTCACCTCTCTTGAGGTCGTCCAGCTTTCAAGTGACATCATTTCTTTTGATTATTTCTCACTTTTCTATTCACGTATATTAACAAAAGCTACGAAAAAAACCACCTCTGCTTATAATATTTAATAAACTAAACGTTGAAGCGTCGCCCTTCTGTGGGCAAAGTGTCCAACAGGTCGTCCACCTCCTCGTTATATATTTTATTGACACGAACAAATGAAACAATATAAAACATATTCATAGTCTCTAAACTAAACCTAATTTTTTGCTTATTTCTACTTATAATTACTTTTTCTAATCACTTATAGAAACTAAAGCTACTTAGTCTCGTCATAATCTATTAAATTTAACCTCTTAATATTTTATCTACAACCTTAAACTAACCCTTAAAGCTTCACCTCTCTCGAGGTCGTCCACCTTCTCAAGTGCCATCATTTCTTTTGATTATTTATCACTTTTCTGTTCACGTTTATTAACAGAAGCTAATTTCTTTGGCAAAAGGAAGCTCAATATTTGATAATTTATAATATTTGATAAACTAAACGTTGAAGCGTCGCCCTTCTGTGGGCAAAGTGTCCAACAGGTCGTCCACCTCTTCATACCCAGTTCTGTATTTTATCGACACGAACAAATGGAACATTTTAAAACGTATTCATATACAACACAAACCCAAAATACATTAAAAGGACAGGAAGAAAGAATCATGATTTGCAGCCTTAATATTAGCAGATCATAAAAGATTCTTTTCTCTTCGTCCACAAAGATTCATACGTGACGACTTCACTAATGATCCCAACTCGCCCCCCCGACTCATTCAGGCCTCTGCTCGTTATCCTCAAGTATCCTCCTCCCACACCGCCCCCCCCCCTCCACAATCTTTGTACATGCTGTACTGTACTCGAGGGGGGCCACACGCACCCCCCATCCAGGTGGCTCCCGGGGGGGGGGGCGGTGGAGATTGTAAGAGAGTGGGGGAGAGCGAGTGTAAAAAAAGGGAGAGCAGTGTAGCACCAATCAAGGCGTCTTGATTGATATAATTGGGTCGTTAGTGCGCTGTGGGAGAGGCACCTGCTCGCCCTCAGAGGGGGAGGAGCTACTGCTTTGTGACATCACAGGCTGTGGAGAGTATTTAGAGCTCTGAGGTCTGACTGAAATAGTTCAACACTTGAGCCGTTTGTGCTCAGTTGTCGGACGAGTTTTAAACCGATGGGTACGACAGGTGGAGGGTTTGATCCCCGGGAGTTAGGATGAGAAGAATCATATATTTGTATCTATACAGACAGTGTTAACATATCTATATATCTGTTAATACTGTAATATTCCAATATCATATATTTCTTACTGTACAGATCTTATTTATTTACGTTTTCACTTTCGTATGCTCAATACTTTGCACTTTTACTGCCTTTTTTGCACTTCTGGTTAGATGCTAAACTGCATTTCGTTGTATAAGTACTTGTACTGTGCAATAAGAATAAAGTTGAATTGAATTTAATATTTGTGAATCAGAGGAAGGTGAGAAGGTGGCAGGTGGGTGGGCCGGCCGAGGGTCCGGCTGAGGGTCCGGCACAGAGATCTTCTGCGTCCCACCATCTCCTCACCGAGAAGCTGACTTGTTTTAGATTAAATTCGGTTCAACTTTATTCTCATTGCACAGAACAAGTACTTATACAACGAAAATGCAGTTTAGCGTCTAACCAGAAGTGCAAAAAAAGGCAGTAAACGTGCAAAGTATTGTGAATATTAAAGTGAAAATGTAAATAAATAAGATCTGTACAGTAAGAAATATATGATATTGGAATATTATAATGTTGGACAGTTTTGAACTTTAGGATCTCTCTCTCTCTCTCTCTTCATCGTTCACTCTGTCTCTGTGTGTTCTCGGGCCTGAGACCAGCTGCCTGAAGGGAGCTTTCTGTCTGAAAGTGTGAAACCGTTACAATCATATTTAATAGATTACCCCCCCGGTCGTTAGCCCGGTTGACCTCTGACCTTTAGGCTCAAATCCCCCGAGAGAGTATATCCATATACATCAGTTATATTTAACTCGCTCTGCATATTTCCCCCGGGGCCGAGTAAAGAAGAAACCTGTGTTACTATTCTCTCCAGAGGAAGTTGCTCATATGTCTCTGATATATGTGATACACATATTCCATAAGGAGGTCAGGGTGCAGGGGTCAGCTCCCCAGGGGCTTCTGGGTAGTGGGCGTCTCGCCTGAGGACACTTTGCCTGTGCCCCATTGTGTGTCGGGATATTCATGATTTCATAATTTGACAGATTTTTAGTACGGTTTTAGATTTGTGACATGAGGTGGGAGGCGGAGATAAACCTGTTAGCAGGAACACAGGAACACGTCTGGATCCAGAAGCGTTTCTCCCTTTAGAGAAGCTTCAGTCTGGTGAGGAGCTTCAGTCTGGTGAGAAGCTTCAGTCTGGGGAGAAGCTTCAGTCTGGGGAGAAGCTTCAGTCTGGTGAGAAGCTTCAGTCTGGTGAGAAGCTTCAGTCTGGTGAGAAGCTTCAGTCTGGTGAGAAGGTTTAGTCTGGTGAGAAGCTTCAGTCTGGTGAGGAGCTTCAGTCTGGTGAGAAGCTTCAGTCTGGTGAGAAGCTTCAGTCTGGTGAGAAGCTTCAGTCTGGTGAGAAGCTTCAGTCTGGTGGGAAGCTCCAGTCTGGGGAGAAGCTTCAGTCTGGTGAGGAGCTTCAGTCTGGTGGGAAGCTCCAGTCTGGGGAGAAGCTTCAGTCTGGTGAGGAGCTTCAGTCTGGTGAGAAGCTTCAGTCTGGGGAGAAGCTTCAGTCTGGTGAGAAGCTTCAGTCTGGTGAGAAGCTTCAGTCTGGTGGGAAGCTCCAGTCTGGGGAGAAGCTTCAGTCTGGTGAGGAGCTTCAGTCTGGTGAGGAGCTTCAGTCTGGTGAGAAGCTTCAGTCTGGGGAGAAGCTTCAGTCTGGGGAGAAGCTTCAGTCTGGGGAGAAGCTTCAGTCTGGTGAGAAGCTTCAGTCTGGTGAGACGTCTCTTTCTGGTGAGAAGCTTCAGTCTGGTGAGAAGCTTCAGTCTGGTGAGGAGCTTCAGTCTGGTGAGAAGGTTCAGTCTGGTGAGAAGCTTCAGTCTGGTGAGAAGCTTAAGTCTGGTGAGAAGCTTCAGTCTGGGGAGAAGCTTCAGTCTGGTGAGAAGCTTCAGTCTGGTGAGAAGCTTCAGTCTGGTGAGAAGCTCCAGTCTGGTGAGAAGCTTCAGTCTGGTGAGAAGCTTCAGTCTGGTGAGAAGCTTCAGTCTGGGGAGAAGCTTCAGTCTGGTGAGAAGCTTCAGTCTGGGGAGAAGCTTCAGTCTGGTGAGAAGCTTCAGCATGGTGAGAAGCTTCAGTCTGGTGAGAAGCTTCAGTCTGGGGAGAAGCTTCAGTCTGGTGAGGAGCTTCAGTCTGGGGAGAAGGTTCAGTCTGGTGAGAAGCTTCAGTCTGGTGAGAAGCTTCAGTCTGGTGAGAAGCTTCAGTCTGGTGAGAAGCTTCAGTCTGGTGAGAAGCTTCAGTCTGGTGAGAAGCTTCAGTCTGGGGAGAAGCTTCAGTCTGGTGAGAAGCTTCAGTCTGGTGAGAAGCTTCAGTCTGGTGAGAAGCTTCAGTCTGGTGAGGAGCTTCAGTCTGGTGAGAAGCTTCAGTCTGGGGAGAAGCTTCAGTCTGGGGAGAAGCTTCAGTCTGGTGAGAAGCTTCAGTCTGGTGAGGAACTTCAGTCTGGGGAGAAGGTTCAGTCTGGTGAGGAGCTTCAGTCTGGTGGGAAGCTTCAGTCTGGGGAGAAGCTTCAGTCTGGTGAGAAGCTTCAGTCTGGGGAGAAGCTTCAGTCTGGTGAGAAGCTTCAGTCTGGTGAGAAGCTTCAGTCTGGTGAGAAGCTTCAGTCTGGTGGGAAGCTCCAGTCTGGGGAGAAGCTTCAGTCTGGTGAGAAGCTTCAGTCTGGGGAGAAGCTTCAGTCTGGTGAGAAGCTTCAGTCTGGGGAGAAGCTTCAGTCTGGTGAGAAGCTTCCGTCTGGTGAGAAGCTTCAGTCTGGTGAGGAGCTTCAGTCTGGTGAGAAGCTTCAGTCTGGTGAGAAGCTTCAGTCTGGTGAGGAGCTTCAGTCTGGTGAGAAGCTTCAGTCTGGTGATCCTGAACCTTCTCCAGCGCTCAGACGCTCACACTCGGGTCTGGCAGCTTCTCCTTCGCTGGAGGAGCGAGTCATTCAGGTAGAGCAGGAGCAACAGCTGAAGAGGAGGAGGAGGAGGAGGAGGAGGACGAGGAGGAGGAGGAGGAGGAGGAGGAGGAGAGACGGGAGGAAGGAGATCAAATGTTCGAGACGCCGGGACCTTCTCCAGCGCTCAGACGCTCTCACTCGAGCTGCAGAGGAAGTGCAGCCTCACGTTCTCCTTCGCTGGAGGAGCGAGTCATTCAGGAAGAGCAGGAGCAACAGAAGAGAGGAGAGAGAGAGGAGGAGGAGGAGGAGGAGGAGGAGGAGGAGGAGGAGGAGGAGGAGGAGGAGGAGGAGGAGGAGGAGGAGGAGGAGGAGGAGGAGGAGGAGGAGGAGGAATGCAGTGGCGACCCGGAACAGGAAGTGTTTCCTCTTCCACCAACAGATCGGATCTGAGGACAGATTGAGAAGGTTTCATTTCTTCACCTGGATCCAAAACTGTCCAGAAGGTCAAAGGTCGACCGCTCATCGACCTCTCACCGAGACTCGAGGTCGACGACCTTTGACCCTTTGACCCCGACGCCTCCGTCACATTCAAAAACCAAAGAGACACACAAACGTGTAGAGGAACTCCACCAGTGGAACCTTCACAGAGAGGCTTCCCCCCCCCATCACTGCTGGAGCTGCAGATGAGAGACGGGGGGGCGGGGGGGCGGGGGGAGAGTGGGGGGGGGGGTTCAGGGAAAGGTGAAGTAAAGGAAATGAATCCCGTCTGTGGGGAAGCTCGCCACATGACCACGCGATAAAAAAACCACAGGGCCAAAATTATACAGCACCGCACACAGAGACGCCCCCCCCCACCACCCGTCCCCTCGTTCGCCCTCAGCTGCTCGCCCTCTCTCTCTCTCTCTCTCTCCGTACACTGGTTCTGTGCGGTCGGCCTCTCGATCGCCCACTTCCCCCCCCCGAGGGACACCTCATCTCGCTCACTTCCTCATGTGAGAGAAAGAAAGACACACTTGTGAGGATTCACAGAAGTACACACACACACACACACACACACACACACACAGACACACACACTTGACCTCAGTGTGGAGCTCAGGCCGGAGACCTTAGAGGTGACTGGTGTTAGGTGCAGGGACAAACACACAAACACACAAACACACAAACACACAAACACACAAACACACAAACACGTCACCCATTGGTCGTTTGGAAGAGTTTTGCATTTTTCAAACAGTTCAAACCATCTTGGTTTTTAAAAATGAGAAATAATCATATCTAGAGCTCGACAACACTGCACCCCCACTTACACCTGTGACCTGCCCCCCCCCACGGTACTGACTGCCTGCTGGTCGGTCGAGAGAACACAGGTTCGGTCACTCGTTCACTTTCTGGACCCGGAGTCTCCGTCCGTTTGTGTTTACCGTTTCGAAACAAAGAAAGAAAAGAGACTTCACAATAAGAGCATGATACAAAACCTAAATGTAAAGAAATTATATTTAGGAGTCGGGTCTGTCAGGCTCCGCCCCCTGCTCCTCCAAATATGGTTTCTTCTGGTGTCAAAAAAACCAAGATGGATGATCAGAATGTCACAGTGGAGGTTTTTCAAAATGGCAGCTCGCAAACCGATAGGTCACGTGACGTCTGCGGCTGTGATCATCATCACAATAAATCAACGTGAGGATATGAAAACTGCTCAGAGACATAATTACACAAACTGTAATGACGGGTTGTGTTAGCGGCTCCACAGCGTCGACTTGTGTACGTGTAGAAACGCACTTAATACACAGCCTGTAACACATATTCATACGCAGATAGAGTGTGTCCTGCCCTCACACACACACACACACACACACACAGACACACACAGACACACACAGTGAAAAGGTGTTCACACCCTCACATGTGTGTAATGATGATGTGCAGTGTGAGTGGCGTGTTGGAACCTGCACTAACTGCCTTCACAACAAAGCTGCTCCGCTCACTGGATATTTACACAATGACTTCAACCCCCCCCCCAAAATAAACTTGTCTGAACATATTGTCCTCCTGCTCCCTTGGCAACTATTTATCAGCGATGTGATGTATGACTCAGCAAACCCCCCCCCCCCTGCGTCACTGTATTCACACAAACAGACACACACGTACGTTGTGTGGGAGTTGTTTTCAGTGTTTAAACAATGTTGATTTTAATTCTTCGGTTTTTTTTTTTTGGGCCCAAAAATACAAAAGTTGACCTCCGTCGTAAAAACTAATTTCCAGTGGAAGCGATTCAGAGCTTGAAGTGTCTCCGTAGCCACGTTGTGCGATTACAGTAATGACAACATCATGGCAAAGCTTAACACAACAGCAGTGCACTTTGAAGCCGTCATTACCGCCGAGCTGCTGCTGCTGCTGCTGCTGCTGCTGCTGCTGCGGCGCACTGTAAAAAAAAACAAGTAAACGCAGGTAAATACATGTTTAATATATGTTATTATCATCGTGCGTTTCCTGTTCAGACTCGACTGGAGGATTCCGGTGGATCACGTGCAGCCGACATTAAATATGCATTTCTCTGATGTATTTTTAAGAAGTGATTCCTCCCTCTGCTCCCGTCTGTGTACAGTACTCACTTCCCTCTAACCGGCGTGTTGAGGGACGGCCGCAGATGATTATGAATGAATCATATTTCGATGGTTGTGGACGAAGGTGTCTCCAGCCGTGAACACGCCAGGTTTATTAGTCTGGGACTCGCTGGGTTTCTGAGGTTTCACGTGTGTGTGTGTGTATGTGGAGGATATGGAAGCAATGTGTGTGTGGAGAGTTGTGTAGCTCTATCTCAATCTGTGTGTGTGTGTGTGTGTGTGTGCGTAGTCAGATATATAAATATGTAAAGATTTACAAATGCGTAAAATGCGAAAATCTATAAATGCGTAGGCTACAGAGATAGCATTTTAATGATTCTATTACACATTAATAAACCAGATTATACTCATACAGATTGAGAAACAGTTACACAACATACAAGTTTCACGTGTGTGTGTGTGTATGTGGAGGATATGGAAGCAATGTGTGTGTGGAGAGTTGTGTAGCTCTATCTCAATCTGTGTGTGTGTGTGTGTGTGTGCATAGTCAGATATATAAATATGTAAAGATTTACAAATGCGCAAAATGCGAAAACCTATAAATGGGTAGGCTGCATAGATAGCATTTTCTGGTTCTATTACACATTAATAAACCAGATTGGATTGAGAAACAGTTACACAACATTTACAGAATCACAAATCTGATAACACACACAAACACACACAATCTGAATTCACATTCGCAGATCTAACACCAACACGCATCCGCAGATTCTTTTACACATTTGAAGATTACGCACACACGGATTGAGATAGTGTCGCACAACTCTCCACACAGACACACACACACACACACACAGTGTTGGCCTCATACACCCCACCCCCCCCCCCTTGCTGCACCTTATCTCCATCTAACCAAATTTTCTTTATTGGCGACGGCAGCGTCATGGAGGAACAATGCATTGTGATGCTGATATTCATATTCATGTGATAATAGCATCAGACTGCAGATAGGTTCAGAAAGCCTCTGTGTGTGTGTGTGTGTGTGTGTGTGTGTGTGTGTGTGTGTGTGTGTCTGTGTGTGTGTGTGTGCGTGCTGACTTTTCAGATGGTTTTTTAAATCTGTTGTTGTGTGTTGATGTTAATCCGCAGCCTGCCACTCCACCGCTCTGTTCCAGCTTGTCTGTCTCTTTACCCTTTTTATCCCCCCCCCCCCAACCCTCCCTCCCCCCCCACCACCCCCCCGACACCACGTTGGCAATCACATTAAATCGTTTCCATTCATATGGCTTCCGACGATTCCTCCTTTTTTTTTTTTTTCTGAATCACTCGCTGCCCAGTTTGTAGCTGCACTGTATGTTTCTCTCCGTCTCTTTCTCTCTTTCTTTCTTTCTCTCTCTCTTTCTTTCTTTCTTTCCCTCCGTCTCTTTCTCGTGTTTCGCTCCTCGCCATGTTGGCAGGGCCCAATCACACCAGCTGATATCAGCATTCCCTGGCACGCCGCCAACTGGCAGCACCGCAGGAGCGACAGAAAGAGAGAGAGAATGAAAGAAAATTAGTGAATAATAGACGGAGGGAGGGAGGGAGGGAGGGAGGGAGGGAGGGAGGGAGGGAGGGAGGGAGGGAGCGAGAGAATGAGAGGGGGATGGGAGGAGTATGAATCAGGGGGAGAAAGAAAGACAGAAGGCAGAGGAAGACGGAGAGAGAGAGAGAGAGAGAGAGAGAGAGAACAATAATGGTGGATTAAGAAGGGACAGAGTGTGTGTCTGTGGTTGTGTGTCTGTTTGTGTGATTGATGTGGTGTGATATCCCTGTGAGTCATAGCTGAGCTAAAATGTCAACTGGCTACATGAGAATCTCTTTGTCATCCAGCCTCAGTAACACACACACACACACACACACACAGACACGCACAGACCCACACAAACACACACACATGTACACAAATCCAGCAGATCACACAAACACTTAAGTCACGGCAGCGCCACGTGAACACGCGTGTGGGCGTCGACACCTGCGAACACAGATGTTCCGTTGTTGTGTAGCCTCGGTGATTGATGACCTTTTGTGTTGCATGCGTCTCGACTGACGGACACACACAAACAGCCCGTGTGCACAAACCCACTGGAACCGATGCAAACTGCTGTGCACTCACAATATTTGTGCGTGGCTTCCAGGTCGTTGTTGTGTGTTCACGTTGTTGCTCATCACGCTTTGTGTTGTAGCCGACTGACGAGCAGCCGTGACTCAGCAACGTGTGCGTCCGAGTCGCCACACCCAGGAGAAACATGGCAGTGCATACGTGCATGTATACCGTGTGTGTCTGTGTGTGTCTGTGTGTGTGTGTGTGCAGTCCTGACTTCAGCTGCTACTGTGTGAGTGCACAGGAAGGGCGTGAGGGGAAGTCAACACATCACGCGCCCATCCTGTTTGGGACAGTCCACGTCCTGTGGTGGTGGTGGTGCCCTTAACTCCTAAACACACACACAGACACACAACTGGTGCACAATCACACAACTGGTCCCATATGGGCTCCCAGTACACAACACTGGGACGAGAACACACACAGGAGGTGGCTGAGCAGGTGCACACCTGTTACACACAGACACACACACGGAGACCGAGGGGTAAATGAAGATCAGGAGGATTTGCGTTATACGTAATATTTACATCACACTGATTCGTTGCTATAATTACTTTGCGATTGATTCAGAGTTATTAGTTATTAATTATTAATATTAGTGATGGGGAAAAAAAAGCAATTCTGTACAAATTGCTTTTAATCCTGTTTTGCAGAAATCTGATACCTGCTGTTTATCGCTCGGTGATGAAGAAGCATTTACACATTTACAGATTTTTACATTTACACGTTTACACCCACGTGAACACTTTCTATCTACGTGAGGAAAATCTATCTGAACAGAGAAAGTACTCATAGTTTTGAATATACTTAATAAATATTAAAGTAAAAGTACTTGCAGAGGGTATCCTATTCCTGAAAGCAACAGTCTACTACAAGTATAAAAATGTAATAGAGTCGAAAGTACAGATATTTGCTGATTTATGTGAAAAGTACCCGAAAAGAAAATCTACTTAAATAAAGTACAAATACATGAAATAAGTACAATAACAAAGTGAAAGTACTTTGTTATTGTACTTTCGCTCGGTGATGAAAAAGCATTTACACATTTACACCCATGTGAACACTTTCTATCTACGTGATGAAAATCTATCTGAACAGAGAAAGTACTCAAGTCAGTTTTGAATATAGTTAAATATTAAAGTAAAAGTACTTGCAGAGGGTATCCTATTCCTGAAAGCAACAGTCTACTACAAGTATAAAAATGTAATAGAGTCGAAAGTACAGATATTTGCTGATATATGTGAAAAGTACCAGAAAAGAAAATCTACTTAAGTAAAGTACAAATACATGAAATAAGTACAATAACAAAGTGAATGTACTTTGTTTCATTACTTTGCGATTGATTCAGAGTTATTAGTTATGGAAAAAAAGCAATTCTGTACAAATTGCTTTTAATCCTGTTTTGCAGAAATCTGATAACTGCTGTTTATCGCTCGGTTCTGCAAAAACATTTACACATTTACACATTTACACATTTACACTTTTACACATTTACACATTTACACTTTTACACATTTACACTTTTACACATTTACACTTTTACACATTTACACCCAATTGAACACTTTCTATCTACGTTAACCCTAACCCTAAAAATGTAATACAGTCGAAAGTACAGATATTTGCTGATATATGTGAAAAGTACCCGAAAAGAAAATCTACTTAAGTAAAGTACAAATACATGAAATAAGTACAATAACAAAGTGAATGTACTTTGTTTCATCCCACCACTGTTGACACTGATCATTCTTACTTAAGTTTTAAGTTAAATTCGAACTTGTGCTCAAACATGTGTGTGTGTTTGTGTTTTCGGAATAGTTGTTTGATTTGTAATTGAAGTTTGTCATGAGTCATCAGTTGTGTTGTGTGTTTGTTTGTGTTCCCAGGTGATTGAAGGAGGAGTCTGCCCCCCCATCAGCCCAAAGTACACACAATGGCATAAGATCGCACACACTGCTGGTAAATCAACACTGTTTGCATCAACACTCGTTTTACTGCTACACACCTGGGGGGGCAAAAGTCCGGGAATATTCAATGTTGGAAACTTTCCATGGGAATTAACGGGAATTAACGGGAATTAACGGGAATTAACGGGAATTAACGGGAATTAACGGGAAATGTTGTGGGTAATTTATACTAACTGTATTTACCTCGTCATATCGTCTCTCTCTCTCTCTCTCCCTCTCTCCCTCCCTCCCTCTCTCTCTCTCTCTCTCTCTCTCTCTCTCCCTCTCTCTCTCTCTCTCCCTCTCTCCCTCT
>NC_083657.1:1350459-1365989 GCF_963576545.1 Limanda limanda
GGTCCACGCCCGCGTCCACACCCAGCGGCCCCAGAAGGGAGGCGGAGGCGGCGGTGGCGAGGCGGAGGGAGGCGGCAGTCGTCGCGGAGCCGGACTGGGGCGAGCAGGCGGAGGCGAGGTGAGGGAGGAGTCTCAGCTTCACGGCGGAGGATCCCAACAAGCGGGAGCGGCTTCGGGGTTCCACTCTCTCATCTCAACCTTCAAAGGTACAACCGCACCCCCTCTCTCTTTCCCATTTGCTCTGTTGGGTTGTGTTGGGTTGTGTTGGGTTGTGTTGGGTTGTGTTGGGTTGTGTTGGGTTGTGTTGGGTTGTGTTTGTTTGCTCACATGTGAAGGTGCTGTTATCACCAGAGTATGTTATTTCATATTGCTCCTCTGTTGTGAGTAGCAGCTCTCGTGGTGGCGCCCTTTAACGCCGACTATTATCTGCACATTTCTCTCTCTACTTGCAGAAGAAAATGGCTTGACAGCAGTCTCCTCCACACCTTCAGTTCCCATCAGGGAGCGAGTGCGTGGTAGAGGAATAAAAGACTGCCCGTACTGTGGGAAAGCCTTCCGCTCCTCACACCACCTTAAAGTGCACCTGAGAGTTCACACAGGTGAGAAACTCGTGTGAGTTTAAAAAGCCACATTTATT
This sequence comes from Limanda limanda, assembly GCF_963576545.1. Classification (NCBI taxonomy): domain Eukaryota; kingdom Metazoa; phylum Chordata; class Actinopteri; order Pleuronectiformes; family Pleuronectidae; genus Limanda; species Limanda limanda. The sequence goes on from NC_083657.1 coordinate 1,351,097, forward strand.
TATTTATTTCAACCTTTATAAATCCCGGGAAAGGTTTTGTTGAGCAGAGCTATCTTTTTTTAAATTTTTTTTTATTTGTTTTTAAACACATCACCTCAGAGAGCTGGCCGGCGCTAATCATAGCTTCTACTGCAGAATGCTCCCCCCCCCCCCCCTCTTTAAGTGCCTGGTTGAGGGTTTATGGAATAAAACTGGTAAAATCTCTACGTCTGTCCCCAAAAAACATGTTCTCCAGAAAAGTTTCCCTGATTCGCCAGAAACTGAGCAAAGTGAAAAAAGGTTTGACATCGTTTTTCTCCCCTCGACCAACGAGGTTATGTTTTCTTTAAAGTATTGAAAGGTCGGGGGGTCGGGGGGGGGGTAAGTCACGGAAGAGCACATTACTTTTTGGAGCAGATTTGATAACGGTTTTTTACATTGTGAGATATGACGTTGGTGGAGGTTTACATCTCTGAGCCTGTTTGATGTGTCTATATTCTACAGGGTCAATGCATTTGAATTAATGCTAATGTGCAAATGTAAATGCACAATATTGAGCCATGCAGGCTAGTTTTCATCTGCAGGTTTACGGTTGAAAGCATCGAATTAACATCAGAATCAGAATCAGAATCAGAATCAGAAGGTATTTATTGCCAAGTAGGTTTACACCTGCCTGGAATTTGCTCTGGTTATTGGTGCATACAATGAACATAGAAACATAAAAACACAATAAATACACCACACATAAGAAAAACAATAAAAAGCAATATATATTTACTCGCTTTTTCTAATATTTAACATTTATTTAGACATATTGACACATGCATAAAAACACAGAATCACATACACAGACATCATATCTATGAAACTTGGACCAAGGCACAGAAGTTCTGCTGGATTCTCACATGAATATTCTCGCTGTAACATTTTACTCGAAGCTGCAGGAAAAGCAACTGACTCAGACATTTCCCACTCGGCCCCGGGGAAACAGTTCAGACTTCAGGTCTGAAAGCAGCTGCTGTGTAATATTCTTATATTTCATATTCTTACGTTGAAGTCATGACGGGACATTGTTCTCTCACAGATTCTTCTGTAACAACAATCATTTTCCCTTCAGTCTTTGAGATTCAAGATCCGGGACCTGCTCTTTGAAACAAGCCGATCTGGAAGTGTTCTAATTAAATTCACCTCAGATCATTTTTAATAATTGGGACTGCAGGGCCGAGACATGTGGCTTTTCAAACCAGCTTTCAAAAAAACTAAATCAAAATCCCCAAAAAACCCTTATTCTGAACATCTTGTGACTCACTCACTCACTTTAATTAATGATCCATACTCATAAGACTCCATCAGCGTGAGTCACTGTCATTTTTTTGGTTTGTTATTTGCTTTCGCTTGATGCGTTTGATCAGAAGCTGAGACCCCTCTTCCATTTTCAATCTCCAGCAGCTGATAACTGGAGCTGGTCCAAGTCCTTCCTGCACCACAGAGCCCAAAATGCATTAAATGAAACCTATTTAGTATTTCCATCAAGAGAACTCATCTACAGCTGGCAGCACCCATCACATCCACGTTGTATTATTCATGGTAGCACACGGCTCTCTCTCTCTCTCTCTCTCTCTCTCTCTCTCTCATGCACTGCTGCATCGCTCGGCCATCAAGTGATTACCACATGGTCAGTAATTTAAGTGAAGGCATCAAATTATAATAATTCCCTCTTGAGAACATCTCTGCCTCTCGAGACTTTTCATCCCTTCATTGTATTTTGCTTCTGAAATTTAAATGAAATTGATCGTCTTCATCAACAGATCTGAGTTCTTCTGTCCTGATAATTCTTTTTGTTCCTGTGAATGAGATCATTAAAGCTCCTCTAGTGTCAAACATCTCCTGCTGGTGATGGCCTCCAGCTTCTCTGGGTTTTCCCAGTGTGTAGTTGTTAATCACTGATGGAATACTGCCATCTCCCTTTGAAACGTGAAACTACAGCTCTCACTCAACACTGCTCCGATGACTGTTGGGCGGATTTGTCTGATTACAGAGTTTGTACAGTTCCGATATTGTTTTTTACATGATATAAAAACCAGTTTGACTCGTGAAACTCATCTTTTATCCCTTGATTACAATGTGAAACCAAAACTAACCAGATCAGATGAACCTATGGAACGTGGTCCTCACGTTTCTCCGGTGGATGAGGTTTGACTTTAATTCCTTTGCTGGATGAGGAACTGATTTTCAAACCTTCTTGTCTCCATCCTGTCTCCTCCAGGTGAGAGACCCTACAAGTGTCCCCACTGTGACTATGCGGGAACCCAGTCCGGGTCCCTGAAGTACCACCTGCAGCGGCACCACCGCGAGCAGCGCCACGCCTTGTCCGCCTCGTCCAACTCCTCCTCCGCCGGACTCACCTCCACCATCAACAGTCTGACCTCTGGAGCCTCCGGGCTGGCCAAGCAGCGCCGCTCCCAAACCAACCACTGCCCCATCAACCGAGGCCCGACCGACGCCCCCCCCTCGCGGCTGGGCCAGCAGTCCTGGCTCCTGGGGCTTCCGGACCAGCGAGAGAACCGCAAGGCCTTGGCGGCTCTGAGGGACGTGGACCTGGAGACCCAGTACCGGTATCTGTCCGGGGTGATGGGAGCGCTGTACCAAGGTGGGATGGAAGGAAGCTGGATTAGAGAGTCCCCCCCACCCAAGGCCCCTAAAGTGTCCCGGCGTAAGCCCCTGACCACGAGCCGGATGGTCCAGCCTTCCAGTGACAAGGAGAGTCCAGCGTCTTCCACTCAGGAGGTCGGGTTCGAACCTCTGGATCTGTCCCGTCGTCCCTCGCCCGGGTTCGGAGGGACGGAGGATGACGGGGTCATGAGTGTGGCGGACGGAGGGGTTGTCGATGGCGGCGATGACTCATCAGGCGTCAAACTGAGCCAGTGTTTGTTCTGCCCGTTCCGCACGTCCTCAGCAGAGCTCATGGCCATGCATCTCCAGGTCAACCACACCAGCAAGTCCCGGCGTAAGAGAGGCTCTTCAGCTAGCTTAGACTACGGCGGAGCCTCGAAGTCCACCAAGCTCGGGACGGATTTCTCCGACCTCGACTCCTTGGGGATATGGAGGCCTGAAGGTGAGACCCCCTTGGGTGAGTGGTCCTCAACCCAGACCCTCAACGGGCTCTCAGGGGATCCAGCAGGACATGGGGGTCATGTTCTGGACTACGCGGACTCCAAACTGGCCTCGGTGTCCAAGAATGTAAGGGACGGTCTGGGGCTGAGGGAGAAGCTGGAGGAGGAGGATGAAGAGCAGGAGGAGGAACTGGAGGAGAACCTGGAGAACAGCAGTGGAGAGGACTCCCAGGACCAGGACCTGAGGATGTCCCTGGCTCTGTCTCCGGCCCTGAGCTCCAACCACCTGGTGGAGGACCAGGAACGAGTCTGAGCCGACTCCACCCAGACGGAGGTTTGGGTTTCTGAAGAGCGAGGGAAGCATCGCAGAGAGAAACGGTTTTAAGGTTAAATGAAGAAATGCCCCTTTACACTTTCATTTCCAGAGCCACTCGAGGATTCTGGTGTTCTGGAGGTTTTCGAAAAAGACGAGAGAGAAGAATCACAGCTGTTAAGTTTCCTCTCTTCAGTTTCGAACGTGTGGTTTACCTCAGTCCAACAAACGTCCTGTTGAAACACCACAGACGCGTCTTCACAGGATCTTTAGGCCACTTCTTCTTTTGTTTTCTTAGGATTCTACGACGATTTCCTCTCTGACAAATACGTAAATCTCGGGGCAGCGCTTGCATCATTCCAGAGGGAATCGCGATGCATTTCTTTCACAATTGTAACGGACTGTAAATCCCACTTCACCACACTGACCAGGTCGGAGCCGACTGAAGAGACGCTCTCCTGACTCTGACCACTGAACAGCTTGAAGTTCCTCCCCCGACCACACGGAGGAACCCGGACGAGTTTCAAGCTGTGAACATCAGCGAAGCGATTTGGTTTTAAGTTAAGGCGTGAGGTGTTGCAGGCCGTGTGTGTTCTCTGTGTGTCACTGCCTTGTTTGTCTGAAAAGTGTTTCTAGATGATTGTTCTAAAAGAAAAACCGCGAGAAAGCATTTGTAATTTTGTTTCTTTTTCAGTTAGTGCCTGTTGGCGTACTGTCTGTTATGGAGAGAGTCTCCGGTGTCGCTGAGGCTCCGATAGGTTCATTCATTTTATCTGAATATACAGTTTAAGACGATTTAAGTACAGTATATTTGTTCAAAGTGGTTCTAGGTCGTTGTGAATAGTTAAGTTGTAAAAGAAACGCTCTGACGGCGGCTGCTCGTGGCTCAGCTGGAACAGAAAAGAAAAAAAAAGAGTTGGTGATATATACACGATGTTTAAAGCGATGGAAGACGTCAAAGCCTCGGGTCACGGTTCAAAATTCAGTGTTTACAATGACGTGGGTCGGGGTTGCCCCGGCAACTCCAGGTCATCGCAAAGGAAAGAACAAACCACGGAGCCGGACGTCGCTCGAGTCCACGAACACAATCACCCGACACGTTGTTGTTTTCACGACTCAGCGACTCAGCGACGTGTCCGGAGAACAACGCCACGTGTGTTTCCTCCATAGGAGAGAAGACACAAGGTAGAGACAGAAGAAGAAAAGAAAGAACCTCTACTCTCCGGTGTCGTTTAGACGAGTAGATCCCGCTCTTCTTTTATAAGAAAAGAAAAGACAATGGTAGGAGTAAATATTAAAACACTAACAAATGCATAGACATCCCAGTAGAATATGTGTAGCTTTTGTAAAGACCAGAAGAAAAAAAAAAAAGACGAGACTTGTGTTTATTTTCATTTCCAGATTCTTACAGAAAAAGGTTATCAATATAGGTAATATTGATTATAATGTTCGTGAGCTAAGACTAGTTGGAATGTCTATACAGAGCACTGTGCAAGGTTTGAGTTCCCAAAGTAGTTGTTTTTTTATTTTTGAATTTATGGATATAGACCAAACATCTTTTCTTTCCAATGGAAGTCGTCACTTTCTGTTTTTAAAAGGTGTGAAGTTGTGGTTCGGTGAGATTTACCCCATCGATCAGCTCGTTACAGGAAGTGATCAACACTACGACGGAGCACTGGGGCCAAACTGGAGGAAAAGATTTGAGATTATGAGAATAAGGTTTAGATTAATTGAATAAGATGCTCGACATTCCTCATTTTAACGCAGAAATAAGCTGATCTTATGATAATCCCCTTCTATATGACATGTAGCCTGAAATAACCACTTTATTCTCGTAATATTACAAAGTAAGTGTCATAACATTCTGACTTTATCCTCGTTATATGATTTTATTCTCATTTTTTCTTATAACACCACCCATGTATTCTCGTAACATTATTTTATGCTCGTGATATCACAACTTTACTCTCAGAATCTCAGATTCTTTTCTCACTGGCCCTGATCCTCTGTCACACCTCCAGCATCATGGATCTGTTCTCATGCGGCATGAAGGTATATTTATGAAAATGATGAATGCCAGGTGAGCAGCTGTTATGGATCTTCTTGTCGATGGGGTATCCTCTGACTGCAGCCACACCTTGATGTGCATTAATGTGTGTACGTTGGTTTTTAGAGCACCTTATGAGTTTTGTAGTGAACGTCCCTGAGTGGTGTCTCCTTAACAACTACTGTCAATGCCACCGTGCCTTCTGTTTCAAGCACTTCCTGGTGTATTTTGTAAAACTCACCAAAAGCACTTAGCCCATCTCGACTCTCTCTCTCTCTCTCTCTCTCTCTCTATCCTTCCACTCCTCTTCCTCATCGCCTCTTCTACTCCATCCTCCTCTTCCTCCCGACCCCTCCAGGTGTTCTCATGTTTCTCTCGACCCGTTCGGCCTTCAGGTCAAACTGCCGTGGCGAGACTCTCGACAGGAAGGACCACCTGACCTCTAGAGGAGTAAACAAATCATTGGGGTTTCACGTCTGTTGAACACTAACCCTCGGAAAACCAAAGCCCAAGTCTAAGACTAATAGATATTTAATCTCGTGAGCTGCCAAAACATGTCCGAAGTGACTCTAAAGTTGAGAAAACACAATAATTCACTGATCCTCTGTCATCTCTTCTCTTTCCTCGCCCGCTCGGCCTCTCTCTCTCTCCTCCTCTCGCTCTCTCGCTTGCTCTTCCTCCATGTCCCTCTCTCGTCCGTTTCCTGTCTCTCTCTCTAGCACCACTCGAAGGTGACGCGTACTATCTGGTATTGAGGCCTTTATTAGATTTTTATTTCAGTTTGTGTGGTGTTTGTTCGATGCCGTTGAGATGGAAAAATGCTCTTCTTATGATGATGATAATATTATTATTATGGTTTTGGCATTATGGTTAAAAAAGAAAAGAAGATAAAAAAAAACAAGAGACATGTGTTGTTGAATGTTGTACAGATAGAAATAGAGATGTTGTGTTTTTTTTAAAGAGAGCACAAACCCGAGTGATGGCCCCTCCCCCTCCTCCTCCCAGCGGCAGACGGGAATAAAATAAAATGCCGATCGTTCTAAATGTCTAATGACAAAAAAACTCTCTCAGTGTCGGCCGGATTTTAAAATCATATGTTTCTTATTATAACGCATTTCTCTCTGGAGACTTGAATGTAATTATTGGACTCAGAAATCCAGATCCCAAATTTGAAGAAGAGTGAAAGACTGAAGCAGCACTTGACTGAAAGTTAAGTTGACTTAAAGTAAGAAATCAGAGTTTCTGTTTGTTGAACTGTGAGTTTAACGAATTCAAACTCACAAATATCTTCTGTTAAAACTGCTGAAATAGACTTTTGCACATTTCTTTACCCGAGCGCGATGATTATTCAGATGTTTTGAATATTGCACCTTTTCCCCCTGATTCTAAATCAGGTCTTTTTAACCAAAAGGATACGATTATTATTTAACGTGTTTATCGGACGAGTATTTATCGGTGAGGATCCTGAAGACGTGACACATCCCACGAGCCGGGGGGGGCCACGCTGGGTTTGGGCTCTTGTGTAGTTGACTGCCATTGCAGTGAGGGAAAACTGATCTAACATAGTAGTGACTAATATGACTTTGTGGACAGATTAAAAAAAAAAGAAATAAAAATGAAACACATTAGAAATAAATAAACACAAACAAAAATAAGCCAGTGTCTCTTTCTTGTGTGTTTTACTTCATGTTGCAGGTTTGTGAAGCTGCCACAACTTTTAGAGAAAGCTGCAGCGCCATCTTGTGGCTTCAAATGAAGTTGCATCAATGTGTGGAATGTGGAATGTGCCTTCCTCTGTTTATACACTGAGGTTATTATGGTTTTAAAACGATAAGAAATGCTGGATGAATATAAGTTGATGTTAAAAGAGTCAAAGTATAAATAAGAGTCAGGGATTCTGGAGAAGAATTATGTGATATGTGGATTATTTTTTTTTTTTAACAATATATTTATTGAGTTTTACATATAAGAAACATACATTCAAACATTTATAAACATACAAACGTTTATGAACACCCCCAACCCACAATCAAACATTCAGGGTAAAGAAAAAGAGGCAGAAATTAAATAACTTAAATAAGATTAAATAAAATAATTAAAAAAAATTCATATATCAAAATATAAGAATAAATGGAAGTAAATGTGATATGTGGATATTACACGTTTGTAAAGATGGACGACGTGACGGCTGCTGGAGAGAGAAGGTGTCTCATCGCCCCCTGGTGGCTGACTGCAGTGTGAGTCATAAACTGCCTCCTCCATGTTAGCAGATGGGACAAACTAAAGAGTCATCACACGTCAAAGAATCTTCTCTCAAAGACAATTACTGTAATTAATGGAAGTTCTTATCTTATGTGTTCAAGTTTTCATTTTTACAGGTTAGTTTGTGTTTCATTTGTTGTTTGATGATATAAAATTGGGGTCAAAGGTCATGATTGACAGGTGGGACTGACTCACCGCAAGACGTTCATATCCGGCTTCATCTGCAGCGTCATGTCGTCCATCTTTGTTCTGGACGTTATACCTGCACGTGAGAAAATTCAGTTAGAGAAATACATCTACAGTAAATATAATTTTGTGCAGTAGAAATACATAATATAGAAAAGGTACAAGTACTTTGCTGAATACTCAAAGACCAACGTTCCTGTGTAGATCTGTCAAATGGAAGAAATTACACTTTGTTTAAATCTCTTCTTTAAACGTGACTCAATCCAAACCAAAGAGGAAGCAAGTACAGATGTTGTGTGAACCAGATGTTATCAGACAGAGGCTCTGACCCCCCCCCCCCCCCCCCCCCCCCCCAGCAGGAACACTGTGGTCTGTAAAGAGCTCGATCGTCTCCAGGCGTCGGCTAATTAACGATCATCTGATTACCTGAACCTGTTTTACTGCAGCTCGGAGATCAGGAGCACGAGGCTGAGGGAAATATAATTACATCCATAAACCAGAGTTACACAAGATAGTATTTTTTTATGCTTTTTGTATGTAGATTTGTATCTATTTCTAATGTATAGATGTAGATGTATATATATATAATTATAGATAGATTCACTCATCAAACTATATCGTTCTACATTCGATTCGGTAGATGGATGAAAGTCATTTCGTGTTATTTATGGTCGAAACAAAAAACAAATCTTCATCTTGATCCATAAGAAATAAGATTTATTTTGGAAAATCCCTAATGGAAGTATCACAATAATTCTTGAATCTATAATTATAACTGACTTTATCATATTTAATTATAGAACTATAAGGTATTTTTATGACCATGGACCGCAGATTTTTTTTTTTATTCCAAATAAATAAATAGAGGATAATGAAACTATTACAATTAATGGGATCGTGTGGGAGGCAGAGCGAGCTGCTCCAGGGTTGCTCTTCTTATTATGTTCCTATTAGCCTACATCCCTGTAGTAGGGCAAATAGTCTGCTCCCTGGTGACTGGAGGAGAGTGAGTGGGCGAGGGGGGAAGGAGGGGGGAGAGAGAGAGACAGAGAGAGAGAGAGAGAGAGAGAGAGAGAGAGAGAGAGAGAGAGAGAGGAGCAGAGCAGAGCAGAGCATCACTTCATTCCGTCAGTTCGCAGCTTCCTCTCGGATCCTCCACAGGCAGAAACCCGCTTCCTCTTCCTCTTCTTCTTCTTCCTCCATCACTCTCTCACTCAGCTTCCTCCTGCTCGGCTCGGCTCGGCTCGGCTCGGATCAACACGGAGAGACTCGAGGCAAGAGAAGACATCAAGTCCCACTTCTGCTGCAGAACTCCCGACGCGCACAGTTTCCAAGATGAGCGAGGTGAGTGAATCCTGGTGGATGCAGTTGTTTGACTTTACGCGCTGCGGTGTCTCTCTCTCTCTCTCTCTCTCTCTCTCTCTCTCTCTCTCTCTCTCTCTCTCTCTCTCTCTCTCTCTCTCTCTCTCTCTCTCTCTCTCTCTTTCTCTCTCTCGCTCTCTCTCTCTCTCCATCACGCACCTGTAAGGATGTTGCGTTAAAGCTTCTCTTATTCCCTGCGGTAAGAGAAGAGAATAAGAGAAGCGCTCGACTCTTGTCTTTGGCTTCGGTCCCAGGTCTGACACAGAACCACTGCAATGAGCAGCAGAGACACCAGCAGCTCTGGGAACCGCTGGAACATCTGGAGCACCCCCACCCCCCCCCCTCCTCCAGGGTTCTACAGGATCCAGATCATGTTCATGATTCTGGATCCTGTTCCAACTCTTCACAGTCCATCAGATATATTTCAAACAGCAGATGATTCTCCTGCAGATCCAGATGGATGCAGTATTTTTTTCTGCTGCTGTCGGTTCGTGGTGGAGTTCCCTCTGCAGGGTGGGGGGGTGGAGGGGTGGGGGTGCTCACTTTGCACAAAGCAAACTGTACTTTATATCTGCAGTACTGTAGATTCATAATCAAACATTTGTAGCTGCACAATAAAGAAGCTTTTTCTTATGATGGAAATGAGGCAGAAAGCTGAAGACTCGTATGATGTGCGCGTGCACGTATGATATGCGCGTGCACGTGTGATGTGCACGTAAGACGGAAGCTCGACACTTATGGATAATTAATGTTGGTAGGAGGCTGCAGTAAGGAAATATAAAAGATTTATATTTCTATACCGGGCTTTGGATAGAATACACAAAGCTGCAGAGACCAGGAAAAAAAACATTTGTATCAATAATTTAATATTTTGTGTTACTAATATTAAGTTGGAAGACAGATTGTAGCTTCAAATTGAAGGTTGTGGTTTTAAACTATATATATAATATGTGGTACTTTTGTTTTATTTCTATTGATGAAAATTGCGGTTCGTAGTTTTATTCCAGAATAACTCTCCTCCTTCAGGGATGTGTAGATTTCAGCGAAGTACGTTTGTGTGATTTTGAACAAAATTACAGAAAAATAACACAACAAATTTTGAGGAAACTTGGTGGAAGGATGCGGAACGAGATGAGGAAGCAGATATTAAATTATGGTGCAGATCTGAATCAGGGGGCGGATCCAGGAATGTGTTGATTGAATTCAGATTGTCAGGTTTCTGCTGCTGAGAAGATTCATAACAGAACAGAGAGAGTTATATTTTCCTAAATTTCAGGGCAATGTTGTAAATGAAAATACTTTAAAAAGTGCTTGGTTTTACATTTTGGCTCCGCCCCTTGTCAGCGCTACAGGAAGTGAACGTTCACACTCTGGTGTTTCCTCAGTGAAAAGGATCATGAGGCAGATGAGAGAACGTGTTATGTAACCGACCAATCAGAGCTTCTTAATTTCAGGACAATGTTGGAAATGAAAATACTTTAAAAAGTGCTTGCTTTTGGCTCCGCCCCTTGTCAGCGCTACAGGAAGTGAACGTTCACACTCGTTGGTTTTTCCTCAGTGAAAAGGATCATGAGGCAGATGAGAGAACGTGTTATGTAACCGACCAATCAGGACGCTCGGATAATCAATTCCTCGTCGATATCAGGGGCTTCCTGCGGGATTACCCCCCCCCCCCCCTCTGTCACAGAAGTAGAGCACCGCTCCGATGGGACCTTCTCTCTCCTGGAGCTCCTCCCTCTCTCTCTCTGCTCCTGGTCCTCAGCTGTGAGGCAGATGGGAGGAGTCAGTGTGGATCTGCAGCAGCAGATGATGATGATTCCTCACATGTGGGATTTGAAACGTAAACACAGAAGTGACAGACGGAGAGAACGTCTGCTGGTCACTTCTGTGCTTCGGCGATAAACAGAAATCAAAAAACTCCCACGTGAGCGATGAGTCAGCGATGAGTCACACGTGTCACCCGGCGCCCGTGGAACCCGTCAGAGGACGAGCGCCATGTGCTCAGGGTGCTTCCTCCTTCTACAACGTTTGCTCTTATTCTGAAATCTAAATCTTAAAAACTTGAGCAAATGCAAAAGGAAACATTTCTTTTATCGCAGCTCGACTCTGAAACATCAGGTTTTATGATATTTGATAATCTGAACGCTCATGCTTTTATTCCTTCTGGCCTAAATTTGAAAATCCCAAGAGAAACAAAATCCTCAGCAGAACATCAGGATCTGTCCTTAAATGGTGAGTTCCTCCTGCGTGTGGACGTGTGTTTAGAAGCCCACTCAAAGCCCACCCACCCCCCCCTCCTACCTCTAATGCACGCCATCCGGACGGCGAGGAGTTGAACCCGCGACCTCGTACATTAGACTTCAGCTTCAGCGGCTCTAAGTGGAGATCCTCCGTCCTGCAGCACACACACGCACACGCACACACACACACACACACACACACACACACACACACACTCACACACACACACACACACACACACACACACACACGCAGGTAGAGATTCAATCCCAGGGACACATGAGACGCTTAAGTGTTTAACAAGCAATAAGGACATTTAAGAAGTCATTGATTATTGCAAGAGCCTCATATGATAGAGTGCACTTCCTGTTGTATGTAAGAGGAGTGTGTGTGTGTGTGTGTGTGTGTGTGTGTGTGTGTGTGTGTGTGTGTGTGTGTGTGTGTGTGTGTGTGTGTGTGTGTGTGTGTGTGTGTGTGTCTGTGTGTGTGTGAGGACATTTTGAAGAAGAACACAGGAGATTGCGGTAATGCACCTTGACGCTTGTTGGCCACGCGCCAATAAACCCAACAAAGAAGAAGAACAAATATAATAATCATATAAAATTCATGAACAAACATGAATATATAAAAACAATCAAATAAAATAAGGTTCTGTAAAAGTACGTTCTGTGAAACTTGGTACTAATGAGGTGAAAGTGAATTTCCGAGGTTGTGGTTAAGGTTTGAGGTGAGATGGTTATTATGGTTTTTATGGTCTGTCACTAATTGGTCACGGTTAAGGTTTCGGGGGGGGTTTGGTTTCTAACGAGCCAATCGGTGAGCTTCATCCACTTCCACTTGAAGTGTTGCCCATGAGCCAAGCGACAGAATCCTCTGCCTCATTTCCTCCTCGTTTATTTCCACCAGCTTCTATTCAAACCCCCCCCCTCTCTCTCTCCCTCTCTCGCCCTCCCTCTCTTCCTCTAAAGGCTTCGGCGTTTTCTCCTTAGCAACAGCGGCTGGGGGGGGGGGGGGGGGGGGGGTCAGGGTATTAACACTTGCATGCGCACATCCGGGAGCTAACATCTGCACAGCGTGAGGCGAAGGGAGAAAGAGAAGAAGAAGAAGAAGAAGAAGAAGTGAGAAAAGAGAGGAGAAGGGGAGGGGGAGGGGGAGGGAAACGGAGGTAGAGGAGGAGGAAGGGCTTTTTAATTTGAAAGAACATGAATGGGGGGGGGGGAATATGCAGTTATGTAATCCAGCGTTTGGCAGCGGCTCCACTTCCCCACAGCTGCTCGGAGGATTTTCCTTTTGTCCTCCGGAGAATCAGAAACAGCTTCAGGGAGAATCACACGAAAGAGGGAAAGAAACCGGGCGATCGGAGGTGTCTTCACGTGGCTGCAGCAGAGGTTCCTCTCTCTCTCATTACCTCTGTAATTAACACTTAGCCGCCCGCCCCCCCCACCACCTCACTGAGAGCTGGCAGGGTGTAATCACCAGTCTGACGTGGCTCAGAGGCCGAAGTGGAACCAGTAGAACTCAGAGAGCTCCGGTTCCTCCTCTCTCTCTTCCTCTGTCTCTCTCTCTCCAGCTGTCGGTTCCCTCTCTCCTCCTGTATCCTCCCTCCTTCTTATTCTAGATCTTACAGCATCTGGCACACGTCTGGAATCCACTGGCGTTCCCGTTCACTCCTTCATGGAGGTTTAATCCTTTTATTTTGCCGTCTATAAATACATTGCTGCTGAGCTTCCAGAGGCTTTCTCTCTTCCTCCTGTTTCTCGGCGTGCGTGTGAATTCAGAAATGTTCTGGACGTGTTTCCAGAGACGCCGCCGAGAGCTGGACGAGCACAGGATGAGGTTTCCCATTAAATAAAAAGTCAGATATGTGTTTTCAGCGCGTCCCGCAGGCCCGAGGCTGGAAGAGAATATCTGATGACAGCCGCTGTGTGCTTTGAATATCAAATTACCTCGAGTTATGAGGGAATCTGATATTCAAAGCAGCAGCGAGAACTCAAACACGTCTCCTACGAATAATCAGGTGAAAGTTTATTCCATCAGTAAAAATGCGAATACGACCTTTCCGCTCTTTAAATGATGACCTGGATTATTATCATCAAGCTCGGCTATAGGACGGAGTTATGTTGTTTTTATTCAGTTTAATAAGACATCTTTATATTCCTGGTTCTGTGTCACTATTAGGGCTGCGAAATTCCGGGAATATTCAAACTTGGAAACTTTCCATGGGAATTAACGGGAATTAACGGGAACATACGGGAATATACGGGAATTAACGCAAATTAACGCAAATAAATGTTATTGTTAATTTATACTAACTTGATTACCTTGTCATATACAGACATAAATATAAATATTTTGTTGTGTCATAGGCTGATTTGAGCCCTGAGGAAACTTTGGGCACTTCTGCTTCTTTTTTCAAAATTCCCAAAATTCCCGAGCTTAACTTCCCATGGAAAGTTTCCGGAAATTTACCAGAAAGTGTCCGCCCCTTTGCAACCCTAGTCACCATATAATCTCATTTACATGAACGTGAATCCACAGAGGCTCTTTCTAGACTTTTCCATGTTAGCGGATGGGACACGGTCCAAATTAAAGTTTTCTCGGATTGTTTCTGTAACTCAAGTAGTTTAAATCGTATTGTTTTATGCTCCAGTGTTCACTTCCTGGTACGTTTGGTTTTAATTGGTTAATTGATGCTATTAAAATGCCATAAAACATCTTGATTTACGGCCGCGTTTTGTATCTGGGACATTTTGGCGTCTTTTCCGGACGGTGGGACACGCGTCATCCATCTTTATTTACGGCCCATTGTTTCAAAATTAAAACTGCGATATTTAAAGTACATGAATGAAACATTTGAATATGTATATTTGGTTACATAACTGTAGCTTCTGTACCTTCTGTACCAGGTCTTTTCACTCAGCCTCTCTCCCCATCTACCCTCAGGACTCACAACTATTCCTGAATCGCCGGCGCCGCACAGACCCACACACCCACTGACTTATATAAAGCCATTAACCGGCATCACGCTATTTTTACAGTGCAGGTACAGTGAGTTTCAGCATGAGGGGATGGTTATGGGCAGGAGGGGGGGGGCGGGCTGCGATAACAGATGGAGGAACCGGCTCTGCTTTTAAAAAGTGGTCGTAAGGTCGAATCCAACACAAAGACCAGTAAGTGTGCTGTTCTTCTCTCGCTGCCGTGAGATTAAATCTGAATATCTGCTGGTTGCTACGGCGACCTCATATGCAAATGTTGACTTTTAGGGAAAAGACAGATTAGACTTCATGTGAGTGGACGTCCGGCGGTCGGGGGGGGGGCGGGGGGGGGACGTGTCGCTCTGCAGTGAAACGCACATTAAATACAGTCGTGATGAAAAGCATAATCCATAAG
>NC_083657.1:1703689-1706189 GCF_963576545.1 Limanda limanda
AACGTGTCGGCGTCTCACTGAAGGCGTTATCTCACAACAGTGACTTTAACAACCCCCCCCCCTCTTCTTCCTCCTCCTCTCCCTCGGGCGTTTCTCCGCTCGTCTTCGCTCACGAGGAACCGGCCGGACTCCAGCTCCTATTCCCACGATTAGTGGACGAGCGATCAAAACGTCTGACAGCGTTTCCCAGCATGCCGAGCGTGAAGCCTGAACGATTCTGACTCTCAGTGTCCCACTCGGCCGCCCCCCCCCCCCACCCACTGGTCTCTGTGGCTCATATTCAAAGGCAAAATGAAAACTTACATAAATGGATTATCTGGAAATAAAGAGTTTGTTCAGTAGAAAATTGAGCTTTTTAAGTGGTTTTACATCAGGAGACTTCAAACTTCCCCCTGTGGTGAGGAGTTGAGCTTGGTTTCCTGTGTGTGTGTGTGTGTGTGTGTGTGTGTGTGTGTGTGTGTGGGGGGGGGGGGTCTCTGAGGGGACAGTGTTGGTCCTGTGACCGCTCACATGTCTCTGCAGATGAGAATCCAGCTGAACTCACTCTGAGCTTCTCTCCCAACGAGACGCCTGCAGACCCGAGAAGGAACGAAGACTCGATCTCCACGAGGAACGGATCCTTCCCGTGAGGTCACATGATCGCTCCCAGGGGGTTTCCCGTAGAACCAGAACCTTCAGAACCGAACCCAAACCCAAAACCACCATTCTCCAGATCTGAAGCTCATGATGTTCAGAGAGTGAATCCAGAGTCTATAGAAACCACCTTGAGATCATAGAGATGAAAAGATGATTCATGGTCTTGATGATGAAGTCAAAAAAAGGGTAATAATGCATTAAACGTTGCATCCCATAATATCTCAGACGATGCACAGCTTGACCAATCACATGGTGTCGATGACATCACAGTGTTGATGTGTGTACAGTGTGTGCAGATAGGAATCCACCTCCGATGCTATTTATGGTTTTGTGGGTTTTTTTGGTTCCATAGTCACAGACAGTTTCCTGCCTGGTGGGGGGGGGGGGTTGATGAAGAGGAGCTCGGGGGGGGGGGGGGGGGCAGGCAGAGATGAAGAGGAGGAGATATTTCCGACAGCAGGATGTCAGGAGAGGCACCTTCACATTTCACGGTTTTGCCTGAAAGTGTGACTGAAAACGCCGGCGCTGCACAGACACACACACATCGGATGAACAGACACACACATCGGATGAACAGACTCACACATCGGATGCACACGCACACAATCACAGCAGGACACACAAACAGAAACTCTTGCATCCTCATTTTATCTCTGCCGCACACACTCGCCCCCCCCGCCCCCCCCCTCTCTCCTCCTCCCAGAGGCACAGAGATATTTTTATCTTCCATAAAGCCCGAACGCTAATGAAGCATCGACGACACAAATACATTTCCATGATTTCTCATATCTGGCTCCCGCCGCTGCCGTGACACACGCCGCGGCAGGCGTCTCGGTCTGCCGCCAGCTGTCAGCGTGCGTGAGAGTCAAGAGGATTCTGAGTCGTGTCGGAGGCTTTTCAACGAGAGACTGCACGACGGGAGCGGATCCGTATCGTTGGGTTGGGTCTGAAAACCTGGTTCTGTGAGGTGAGATGACCTGATCGACCCGTTGACCCATAGCTCCTCCCACAATTTGCTCTATAGAACAATTCGCCAAATGAATTAATTTGCACTGGAAAGTCACCAACAGTCAGATCTCACTGCAAACGTCTGAGTCGTTATCTGAGGATGTAGATGTTTATACAAGTTATAGAATCAGGATTATTTCCTGTATGGCTGTGTAGTAAGAACCCGTCAGTCGTCTGTAGGGACGGGTTCTCTGAGGGAGCTGGGTTCAGGCCTCATGATGCAATCCACTGTCATCAGCGTTCGGAGGGCGGAGCTTAAACTCATCAGCCCGTGGTCGAACAACGCAGCCGGACATCTGTCTTTTTATTTAACACATTTTTTTTTTTAATTTTTGATTTTCTGTTGTTGTAAGGGACATTAATCCATTTCTGTTATTAATTAATATCAGATCAGAGGGGTGAGAAATATAGACGACAATCTCTGATCATTTATTGGGATTTGTCGGATGATCCTCAACAAACAAACAGAATCCATGATGCAATGATCCATGTTTTGTGAATCTGTGTTAGATCTCTTTTGCTTTTTATTTTCTGCTCACGTTGTGGAAACCATTGCGGATGTGGATTTTTATTCAAGTTATACAATCAGGATTATTTCCTGTATTGTTGGGTAGTAAGAATCCATCAGTCGTCTGTAGGGAACTGGGTTCAGGCCTCATGATGCAATCCAGTGTCATCAGCGTTCGGAGGGAGGAGCTTCATCGGACGCCATCCTGCAAGAACATATCATCAGTTCTCTATAACGCAGATGAGAGCATATAGACGACAATCTCTGATCATTTATTGGGATTTGTCGGATGATCCTCAACAAACAAACAGAATCCATGATGCAATGATCCATGTTTTGTGAATCTGT